>NC_081407.1:533820587-534123996 GCF_030272615.1 Cryptomeria japonica
CAGATTGATGTGTTGCAAACTTCTATTCAGAATTCTTATTTTTATTTTAATGCAAAAAAAAGAAAAAAGAAGAGAAAGTGCAGATGTAAATATAGGACTTAAAATGATTCTGTTTCTGTTTAAATAAATGTAATTATTATTTTCTGTGTAAAAGATTAGAGAAAAAAAGGGGACTGTTAGACTATCTACCCATTTTCATATTTGGGTTATTGTAACTATCATTCTGGAAAAACAATGTAAATATGACTTTTATTATATTTGATGACTATTGTGTTTGTTGTAGTCTACATTTAAATCTGGTTTGTAACATGTTATTTACTGCAATATTAAAGAAAAGAAAACAGAAAAAAAAAGATGCATTAGGATTTCTTATTCACTATTTACTAGTTTTATTTACTGCAAATATTAAAGAAAGAAAAAGAAGAAATGCAGTAGGGTTATTATTTACTTGCTTAGTTTTATATTCTGTTATTTTATGTCTATTAGAAAGAAAGGAGAACCAGTATTGCTTTATTGCTGTAGAAAGTTTAAATAAAAGAAAGAAATAAATAGATCTATTCTAAATGCTGTTAGAAGACTAAAAACGGAATGTAGATGGTTAAAAACCTCAGATCAATATAAGGGTTTTTAACCCTATTACTTCAACATTTAGTCATATATATCTCTATATGTATATAGGTATATATATTGAAAATATATACCTATATAGATATAGAATATATATACGTATAAGCTCCCTGTATGTGCATACCCCTGTAACAACAAAATAAAGGATGCATTTTGAACTTGTGCATCTCTGTTTCAAACATACAAAAGAATTGCAGAATAAACTTCGTATATATATATATATATATATATATATATATATATATATATATATATATATGCATCTGAAAAACATACCCTGTAGATGTCTATAGAACAAAACCAACAAAGACATTTATGTTATGATCTGATCATAACAATGGATATATGTGTATTTAAACATATATATACAAATATATATATATATATATATATATATATATATATATATTCGATATATTCAAAAAAAATCACATCTCATAACATTTTTACCAAAACCACGAAATATAATAAAATGTGTTTTCTTTTTTAAAAAAAATGAGGAAATGGAGTCACGCGGGTCACTGTGTGTAACACAGTGGACGGCCACGGCCGAGCCACTGTGCTACACACAATGGGCAGCGCCGAAGGGCACCGCACTGTGTGTAACACAGTGGGCAGTCGCGGCCGCCACTGTGCTACGCACAGTGAACGGCGCCCGCCACTGTGTGTATACACAGTGGGCGGTGGCTATGCCGTCCGCCACTGTGTGTACACATAGTGGGCGGCGCGGCCGCCACTGTGTGTATACACAGCGGCGCCCGGGAAAACCCTTCCTCCACCGCCTTCTTCCCACATGGAACCCTCCGCCTCCGTACCTGCGATCTCTCTCTCCCTCAAACAAAATAAGCAATAAAATATAGGGGTTTTAATAAACCCTAACCCATTTCGGGTTAGGGTATAAAAGGGTAAAAAAATAAAATAAGACAAGTGTTATATATAAAAATGCAACCCTAACCCAATTTCGGGTTAGGGTTAGCATTATAAGAATTATATATATATATATATATATATATATATATATATATATATATATATATATATATATATATATATATAAACGAATATATTTATATATATATACATATATATTTATATATATATATAAGAGATTTAGATTGGTGTATTAAAATTTGATTTTTAATTTCACAATGAGGGTTAGTATACAAGAATTTATACTGTGATTTTATATATATATATATATATATATAAGGAATTTTAAATGGGGATTTTTAAACATTGATTTTAATATATATATATTTGGGGTCAATTCAATAATGGGATTTTTTTTTATGACCATTTAGATTGGAGTTTTAAACCTAGTTTTAATATATGAAATGGGGTTAATTAATGATAGAATTATTATTATACGTCCATTTACTCCTTAGGAGATTTGAAATTTTAAAATAGTAAAATTTTAAAAAGGGATTTGAGAAGGAAGGGGTTATCAAAATTGGAATCACCATACATTAACTCGATTAATTTAATTAATTAATCAATAGACTTCCCTCATTATATTTGGGGTATTAGGAAAATTTAAAAGGGGAATTTGTAGAACCAATTTTATGGACCATAAACCCTTGGGGGTAAGCTTGGGCCAAATTTAATTTAATCGACAAATTAAGAAGTTAGGGAAAATTAGAATTGGCCTTAGCTTATTGTCGGTTTTAGTGGGCAAACGACATTGTAGTAATTCGAATCCTCATCAGTTGGATGTATATAATAATTTCGCAGGTGTATCAATTAATCAATAGCATTATCCTTATATGGATTGGGAATGATTTAATACCTAAGGGTAATCAATTATTCCTTGATTTAATTAGCGACAACTTGTCTTAGGTAATTGAGCTAGCTAACTAATCGGCAATGCAAATTAATCTTCACCAATCAAGTCACTCGCTCGAGTTGGTTATTTAACTTAACCTTAGTAAGTAAGTTAATTACATCCTAGATAAGACAAAACTTTAAATACAGTCGTTATGTATTAGGATTTATAGCGAGTTCATGACGTCAAAAAAAAAAATTTATTGTTCCGTTTTTGTCCCCTAAAGTTTGGGCACGACATCTTGGTATCAGAGCAAGGTTTCCAACACTAGGAACCTTTCTCCATTACGTTTCGCTTTAATTATCTAAATTAATCAAATATTTTCTTAAACGGAAAAATAAAAATAAAAATATATGAAAATTAAATCATTTAATTAATTGTTTATTTATTTTATTTCTTGTTTCCTCATAGGATGCCTCCGACTACGCGACAAGCTCACAAGAGCGGAAGGGGTCCTAGGCGTACACGTATGGCACGCGAGGATGTTGCTAGGGAGGAACCGGTTCCGGAAGGGAACCCGGAAGCACCTCCCGAACCACCGATTGACCCTAACCAAGACATCTTGCTAGCTCTTCGGAACTTGATTGGGATAGTGCAGGACAGGCTTCCAGCAGTGGACCGTCATGCAGATAATCAGAACTCAGGGAGTCATAGATCAGTGGATAGGGAACGGAGTAGGAGTCCACCTCCTAATTCCGTAGAGGGTGAGGCAGAGCATGAACCGGAGTCCGTTCACCTGCCCGAACCCCCTCCAGTAGCAGCACCTGTGTACTTTGAGAGAGCACGTCAGGAACCAGGAGACCTGATTAGAGAGGTTTTACGCCTCCAGCCACCATCTTTTGGAGGAACTACTGACGGAGTAGAGGCTGAGGCATGGCTTTTGAGCCTAGATCGGTGCTTCGCATTGCGATCTTATGAAAGCAATCTGAAGGCACGCGTTGCAGTCCACCTTCTGAGATCGACAGCCTCCACATGGTGGAAGCAAGAGGAATTCAAGTGCGGACTCACTGCAGATACCATCACATGGGAAATCTTCACAGAGAGGTTCAGAGAGAGGTACTTGTCAGAGCACTTCCGGCAGCGTAGGATCGATGAGTTCCATGACCTCTAGCAGAAGGGTCTCACAGTGACCCAGTACGAGAGTAAGTTTATTGAGCTCCTACCTTATGTAGATTACCTGAAGGACGAGAAGCTACTCGTCAACCGATTTGTTAGGGGGCTTAATGCTGGGATAGCAGGACCAGTGAGGATGGCCGCTCCAGGGAGCCTTCGGGTTGCCGTAGAGAAGGCCCTTATAGCCGAGGAGATTCAGATCAGGCCACAGGACACGAGGGATCGATTCCAGAACCGAAACCCAGCTCCCCAGCCTTTCGGGTTTCAGAAACCCCATTGGAAAGGCAACCACAGAAATGTTTCGGGGTCCCATAAACCCCCTCCTCCACAGCAGTCACAGCAGAGTCAGAGACATAGGCCACCTCAGGGACAGCAGGGCTCCAGGCCCAAACAGTGGCAGTCACAGGGTCCTAGGCGTGACCAGAGAGTACAGGGTACATACACACCCCCGGCACGGGCTCAGCAGTCCTCCAGGGGTGGGTACAGTGGTTCTAGCCGGACAGGTGGGCATCCTTTTACTAGGCCTCAGGGTGTACAGTTTCAGGCACGCGGTGCTTGCTTCACGTGTGGAGCCATGGGGCACATGGCGAGAGAGTGTCCACAGGGACAGATGACAGGGAATCAGAGGATGGCAACATCAGAGCCTACAGTTGGGGACATGGGCAAGGCCCATAGAGTCTTCGCAGCGGTTGACAACCGCCAGGCAGAGCACCAGGCCACAGTCATCGAGGCTGCAGGTAAGGTCAGAGGTAGTAGTATTTCTATATTATTTGACTCAGGAGCGACTGACTCCTTTATATCTCCATTGGTTGTGGAGCGTTGCGGGCTAGTGGCAGTAAGGCAAAGTGTCAGCTGGGAAGTGGAGTTAGCTTCAGGGGCTAGAGTGTCAGTGGATTCAGAGGTTAGGGGATGTCCGCTCCAGATTGGTAATACCACCACCTTAGTAGACCTTAGAGTTACACCACTCGGATCTTATGGCGTCGTACTTGGCATGGATTGGCTTTACGCCCACAGAGCCAAGATGGATTGTCGCTTGAAAAGGGTCGAGTGTGAGGATGATCATGGTGCTCCCATAGTAATCACTGGGATTCAGAGACCCGTGTCTCTTCGTATGATATCCGCTATGCAGCTTAAGCGGAGCATGCGGAAGGGATGCCAGTTGTTTGCTATCACAATCAGTGACCGAGAGGAAGAAAATGAGAAGGAGCAGTCCATAGATGATCACCCCATCCTTGAGGCATTTGCAGATGTGTTTCCCGATGAGCTACCTGGTATGCCGCCCAGCAGGGAGATTGACTTCCACATAGATTTGGTACCAGGAGCCGAGCCAGTTTCGAGAGCACCTTATAGGATGACCACTCATGAGCTTAATGAGCTCAAGATGCAGCTAGAGGAACTCTTAGAGAAGGGTCACATCTGTCCTAGCGTCTCTCCTTGGGGCGCACCAGTCATCTTCGTGAAGAAGAAAGATGGATCCCTTCGGTTATGCATGGACTACAGGCAACTGAATAAAGTAACCATCAAGAACCGCTATCCCTTACCGAGGATCGATGATTTGTTTGATCAGCTTCAGGGTGCCAAAGTGTTTTCCAAAATAGACCTGAAGTCAGGATATCACCAGTTGAGAATTGTGGAAAGTGATATCCACAAGACTGCGTTTCTCACCAGATATGGCCACTATGAGTTCACTGTGGTCCCATTCGGTCTTACGAATGCTCCAGCTATATTCATGAGTCTCATGAATGGGGTATTCCGCACCTTCCTTGACCGATTTGTGATAGTGTTCCTCGACGACATATTGATCTATTCCCGAAATGAGCAGGAGCATGAGGAGCATTTGAGACAGGTTTTGCAGTGTTTGAGGGATAACTAGTTGTTCGGCAGTTTGTCGAAGTGTGCTTTCTTTAGATCAGAGGTCAAGTACCTAGGGCATGTTATATCCAGTGATGGGATCTCAGTTGACCCATCAAAGATTAGAGCCATCATGGATTGGCCGGCACCTACTAGTGTGACAGAGGTCAGAAGCTTCATGGGTTTAGCAGGATACTATAGACGTTTTGTGGAGGGATTTTCCAGAGTTGCACACCCCATCACATCCCTCCAGCGAAAAGGGAAGAAATTCGAGTGGACAGAGAAGTGTGAGAGGGCTTTTCAGGATCTAAAAAGGGCCCTTACTAGTGCACCTATTCTTATTGTGCCAGACCCCACGGCCGACTTCATGGTATGCACGGATGCTTCCTTAGATGGATTGGGAGCAGTTCTTATGCAGGAGGGTAGGGTTATAGCATATGAGTCTAGGAAACTTAAGACTCACGAGCTTAATTACCCTACGCACGACCTAGAGCTTGCAGCAGTTGTACATGCACTTGTGAGGTGGAGACACTTCCTTTTAGGTCATCACTTCGAGCTTCATTCAGACCATCAGAGTTTGCAGTATATCTTCACCCAGCCTAACCTTAATGCACGTCAGAGGAGATGGATGGAGTTCCTTTGTGAGTATGATTTTGATGTTCATTACATCAAAGGAAAGGAGAATGTGGTTGCAGATGCTCTAAGTAGGAGACGACATGAGGTTTACACCATATCCATGAGCACTGATTTGAGAGACCGTATTTTGCAGCGATTGCCAGAGGATGATTGGTATCTAGAGGTTTGTCAGAGGATCCGTAATCAGGAGACCCTGGAGGGGAAGTTTGTGGACTACTCTTTGGAGTCCAATGGTTTATTATGCCATAGAGGGCGCATTTATGTACCCTCTCCTGGGGGTTTGCGAGATTTCATTATCATGGAGGCTCATAGAGCTCCTTATGCAGCGCATCCCGGGGTTAAGAAGATGCATGCTGACTTGAGACAGTTATATCATTGGCCAGGAATGCGGCAGCTTATCGCCGAGTTAGTAGCCCGATGCCTTGAGTGTCAGAGAGTCAAGGCAGAGCACCGCCATCCAGGTGGGTTACTCCAGTCCCATGCTATACCAGAGTGGAAGTGGGATACTATATCCATGGACTTCATTATTGGTCTTCCTATGTCATCTCGTCGCCATGATGCTATCTTGGTGACAGTTGACAAATTGACCAAAGTAGCCCACTTCTCACCCGTCCGGACTACCTTCACAGCTCCAGCAGTGGCACAGGTGTTCTTACGAGACATTGTTAGGCTTCATGGTGTCCCACGCAAGATTATCTCTGATAGGGATTCTCTCTTTACATCTTCCTTTTGGAAGGCATTACAGGCAGCGTTGGGCACCAAGCTCAACTTTAGCACAGCCTATCATCCAGAGACAGATGGCCAGACAGAGCGGGTTAACCAGGTGTTAGAGGATATGCTCCGCATGTACGTCATGGATCATCAGACCCGATGGGAGGAGTACCTGCATTTAGTAGAATTTGCCTATAATAATGGGCATCACACTTCTTTGGGGATGCCACCCTTTCAGGCTTTGTACGGCAGACCATGCAGGACACCTTTGAGTTGGGATCGTATTGAGGACAGAGTGGCCATAGGCCCTGAGTTGGTCCGTGATATGGAGCAACAGGTAACTTTGATTAGACAGCGCCTTAGAGAGGCACAGGATAGGTAGAAGAAATATGCAGATGCAAAGAGGATAGACCGGAGTTACATGGTTGGGGACAGAGTTTTCCTGAGAGTGCGACCGCATAAGAGTCCAATCCGCTATGGAAAGGGTTCTAAGCTCGCACCTCGCTTTGTTGGACCCTTCGAGATCCTTGAGAGGATAGGACCAGTTGCTTATCGCCTAGCTTTGCCACCTAGCCTGTCATGCATCCACGATGTGTTTCATGTGTCAGTTTTGAGAAAATATATCTATGATGAGTCTCATATTTTAGATTGGGATGCCTTGCAGGTGGAGTCGGACGGGCAGTTAGCCTTGGAGCCCATTCGCATTTTGGCACGCCGGACGTTGGCCCTTCGAGGTCGAGAGCTGGACCAGGTTAGGGTCCAGTGGGATTGCTATGATGAGGTTACAGCTTCATGGGAGGATACAGCACGTATGAGATCACAGTACCCTCATCTTTTTGATGAACTCCAGGAGGACATTCATGCCTAGAGGGGGAGGGTGTGAGGGCCTACCCCAACCCATCCTATTTCTTCAGTTATTTTCATTTTGGAACTATTTTGGATACTAGTTTGGACACACTATGGATATAGAACTTTTCATGATTCCGCAATTTTGGTAACATTGATATATGTGGATGCTTCATTTCTATGCCTTGTGGATTATAGAATATTATATGATTCTAGATTAGGGTAATGTTGTGATGATGCAGGTTATTATCTGAATTTCAGGATTTGATATAATGTTTGGAAAATGTTTGCATATATTGTAGATGGATCAAATTTTGAGGATTATGAGGAAATTGCTTTGAATTGTGACAAATTATATTTCATAATGTCAAGTCTTTGTAGAATGAATGTATTGTATTCTGATTATGTGATTTTATATATTATATGAGGCTATTTGGGAAGTACTAATGTTTAAATTGAGATGTGCAGGAAAATATCCATGTGACCATGGAAATATTAGGGAGAATCAAGCCTAGGCCAATGTGCGTTAGTAAAACCAGGGGTTGTCTATTTGGAGAGACAACACCCCGTATGTACTGTATTTTATTCGTAAATGTAAAATGTTGCATGAGTGTAATTTGTATTTACTGGATTGATTAAATTGTTTAAGGGACAATTGCCATGTGGTTATTGTGATGTGGAATTATTTTGTAGTGTCACTTGACACCTATGTAGTATGTTGTGTTGGCAATTGTCATGTCACCTTTTTGAAAGTTTTATTTTTGTTAATAGATATACCCCCTTAATTATCCTTGAAGGAACCAAGAAATCTAGGTTAGAGAGCCACAAGGAAGGTCAACTCAGAGTTGACCCGTAGGTTAACTTCAGGTGGACTTTCTGAAGGTCAAATCAACTCCTAGAGTCAATTTTAGAGCTTTTCTATTGGGCCTCATGGGGTACCTATGGGTGAAGGCCAAAATTGGCCATGTGTCTTTCCCTTAGGACTTGTTTAACCACCCAAAAAAGTGGTTTTTCCAAGATGGACGAATTCCATCTATAGGAGTGCCATCCTTGGAAGGAGAACCTTCTTGGAGATAGTAATCCCTCTTCCCCATTCCATTTCCCTTCTCTAGGCACCTAGGTTAGGGAGTGTGTAAGACCTAGGGAAGATCAACCCAATGGGAGATCACTCACTCTATCCAAGAGGTTGGAAGGAGTGAGAGAGACCTTCTTAGGCTAAGAACGGAAGCTTAGTGAGCTAATCACCCACTCTCCATTCTTGGAGATTTTTGGAAAAACTTGAGAAAAAAAAAAAGAAGAGAAAACCAGTTTTAGGAATTAGAGGAATTTGGGGGCCAAGGATTGCAGAAAGTTGTGTGGATTGGGCAGCTCATCTCCAACTAAGTTTAGCATACCTATTGGCAGAATAAGGTTGGTTGTAATCTCCTCTTGGTTTTGTTGTTTATGTTAGTTATGTTGTTTTGTGAAGGAAAGAAATGCTTGTAAAGAAAGTATGTATGTAAATTGTTGTTGAAGAAAATAATGTGTAGTTTCATTTCTATGTTTTTCTGTTTTGTGTTCTTGTTTTGGGAGTGTCCAAGATCTTCTACTCTTGGGAGAGTAGGATGATCTTGGGGTGGAAGAAGCATGACAGCCTTGGGTGAGAGGCTCTCCTTAAGGAGAGTGATCTCAAGGGTGTCCTTTGTGACCCTTGCTGCATAGCCTTGTGTATGCATTTGGGGGTCATAAGGGGAGAGAAATGGCCTTGAGCCTTTGGGGGGCATAAGGTGGTTGGGATGAATTCTGTTGAGTATTTTGTGTTGCCATGAGGTGGCTTGTATTATATTTTTTGCTGCAGTCTCCCCAACGGTACTTGGTCCACTTCCACCCATAGATTGATCTCCACAAATGTGGTGATAGTGTAGCTTGGGATGGGAAAGTGTATGTGTTGTGTGTTTGCCCTATTGCTATGTTGTATTGCCTGGTTGTAACCCGTCTAGGTCTTGATTCTCCTAGCTCGGGGGTGGCTTCTGGTAAGCCTAGGCTGGGAGGTGAGCATCCCATGGTCACAGTCCTAAAATTTACTTGCAGGTGGCTTGGGAAAAGGATTAGGAGTTGCAGATTGATGTGTTGCAGACTTCTATTCAGAATTCTTATTTTTATTTTAATGCAAAAAAAAGAAAAAAGAAGAGAAAGTGCAGATGTAAATATAGGACTTAAAATGATTCTGTTTCTGTTTAAATAAATGTAATTATTATTTTCTGTGTAAAAGATTAGAGAAAAAAAGGGGACTGTTAGACTATCTACCCATTTTCATATTTGGGTTATTGTAACTATCATTCTGGAAAAACAATGTAAATATGACTTTTATTATATTTGATGACTATTGTGTTTGTTGTAGTCTACATTTAAATCTGGTTTGTAACATGTTATTTACTGCAATATTAAAGAAAAGAAAACAGAAAAAAAAAGATGCATTAGGATTTCTTATTCACTATTTACTAGTTTTATTTACTGCAAATATTAAAGAAAGAAAAAGAAGAAATGCAGTAGGGTTATTATTTACTTGCTTAGTTTTATATTCTGTTATTTTATGTCTATTAGAAAGAAAGGAGAACCAGTATTGCTTTATTGCTGTAGAAAGTTTAAATAAAAGAAAGAAATAAATAGATCTATTCTAAATGCTGTTAGAAGACTAAAAACGGAATGTAGATGGTTAAAAACCTCAGATCAATATAAGGGTTTTTAACCCTATTACTTCAACATTTAGTCATATATATCTCTATATGTATATAGGTATATATATTGAAAATATATACCTATATAGATATAGAATATATATACGTATAAGCTCCCTGTATGTGCATACCCCTGTAACAACAAAATAAAGGATGCATTTTGAACTTGTGCATCTCTGTTTCAAACATACAAAAGAATTGCAGAATAAACTTCGTATATATATATATATATATATATATATATATATATATATATATATATATATATATATATATATATATATATATATATATATATATATATATATATATGCATCTGAAAAACATACCCTGTAGATGTCTGTAGAACAAAACCAACAAAGACATTTATGTTATGATCTGATCATAACAATGGATATATGTGTATTTAAACATATATATACAAATATATATATATATATATATATATATTCGATATATTCAAAAAAAATCACATCTCATAACATTTTTACCAAAACCACGAAATATAATAAAATGTGTTTTCTTTTTTAAAAAAAATGAGGAAATGGAGTCACGCGGGTCACTGTGTGTAACACAGTGGATGGCCACGGCCGAGCCACTGTGCTACACACAGTGGGCGGCGCCGAAGGGCACCGCACTGTGTGTAACACAGTGGGCGGTCGCGGCCGCCACTGTGCTACGCACAGTGAACGGCGCCCGCCACTGTGTGTATACACAGTGGGCGGTGGCTATGCCGTCCGCCACTGTGTGTACACACAGTGGGCGGCGCGGCCGCCACTGTGTGTATACACAGCGACGCCCGGGAAAACCCTTCCTCCACCGCCTTCTTCCCACATGGAACCCTCCGCCTCCGTACCTGCGATCTCTCTCTCCCTCAAACAAAATAAGCAATAAAATATAGGGGTTTTAATAAACCCTAACCCATTTCGGGTTAGGGTATAAAAGGGTAAAAAAATAAAATAAGACAAGTGTTATATATAAAAATGCAACCCTAACCCAATTTCGGGTTAGGGTTAGCATTATAAGAATTATATATATATATATATATATATATATATATATATATATATATATATATATATATATATATATATATATATATATATATATATATATAAACGAATATATTTATATATATATACATATATATTTATATATATATATAAGAGATTTAGATTGGTGTATTAAAATTTGATTTTTAATTTCATAATGAGGGTTAGTATACAAGAATTTATACTGTGATTTTATATATATATATATATATAAGGAATTTTAAATGGGGATTTTTAAACATTGATTTTAATATATATATATTTGGGGTCAATTCAATAATGGGATTTTTTTTTATGACCATTTAGATTGGAGTTTTAAACCTGGTTTTAATATATGAAATGGGGTTAATTAATGATAGAATTATTATTATACGTCCATTTACTCCTTAGGAGATTTGAAATTTTAAAATAGTAAAATTTTAAAAAGGGATTTGAGAAGGAAGGGGTTATCAAAATTGGAATCACCATACATTAACTCGATTAATTTAATTAATTAATCAATAGACTTCCCTCATTATATTTGGGGTATTAGGAAAATTTAAAAGGGGAATTTGTAGAACCAATTTTATGGACCATAAACCCTTGGGGGTAAGCTTGGGCCAAATTTAATTTAATCGACAAATTAAGAAGTTAGGGAAAATTAGAATTGGCCTTAGCTTATTGTCGGTTTTAGTGGGCAAACGACATTGTAGTAATTCGAACCCTCATCAGTTGGATGTATATAATAATTTCGCAGGTGTATCAATTAATCAATAGCATTATCCTTATATGGATTGGGAATGATTTAATACCTAAGGGTAATCAATTATTCCTTGATTTAATTAGCGACAACTTGTCTTAGGTAATTGAGCTAGCTAACTAATCGGCAATGCAAATTAATCTTCACCAATCAAGTCACTCGCTCGAGTTGGTTATTTAACTTAACCTTAGTAAGTAAGTTAATTACATCCTAGATAAGACAAAACTTTAAATACAGTCGTTATGTATTAGGATTTATAGCGAGTTCATGACGTCAAAAAAAAAATTTGTTGTTCCGTTTTTGTGCCCTAAAGTTTGGGCACGACAAATTTATTGTGTAAAAAAAAACCTCAAGAGACAATTTCATGTTTATTTTTGTAAAAGTATTTGATTAGTGTCACTTGACACATGTGTGGATGTAAATTTAAATATTTTATCTTGTCTCTTGATGGGAAAGTGTTAATTATTATTAATTTTAAATAAAATAATGTGTTGTCAAAAAGATATTTTGAGAATATAATATTTGGAGAGGTCAACTTATGTTTGACCCGAAAATAAACTTCAGAGGGGTTTAAAATGGGTTAAATGAACACCTAGGGGTAGTTTATTAGGATTTCCTGAAGCCCATAAGATATACCTAGGGGTTAGGGGTAATTTTAGGCAAGTTTCTACTTTATTATGATCTTTTTAACGCTTTAAAAATTGGCTTTTTTGAGTTGAGCGAAAATTGAAAATTGAAGTGAAAATCAAATCAAGATTTTCCCTCTTGGAGGGAAAGTCTTTTTGCATTTTTGCTTTCTTCCTTCTTTTTGTTGATTTTTTTTTTAGAATCCTGTGAGAACTCAGAGAGTGAGCTTCTTAAGGAAGATTTTTGGGAATAGCTGGTAAAATCACCCACTCTCCATTTTTGGAGACAGAAGAAAAATTTGAAAGAAAAAAAATAATGTTATGGGATAAATAAATTTATTAAGGAAAATAAAGAATTGTGGATTGGGCAGCTCTTCTTCAGATATCATTATAACCTTTGGGCAGATTAAGGTTGGTTTCATTTTTACTTTTAATGACTTGTTTTTGTTTATTTCTGAAAGTTGTTGAATAAGGAAATCTGTATTCTTGAAAATGAATGTTTGAAAATCTTTTGGTTTTGTTTTATGAATGAATGTGTTTTGGGAGTTTTCTCAAGATCTCTCTTTCTCTTGGGAGAGAAGAGGATCTTGAGGGTGGTAGCAGTGACAGCCCTCGAGTGAGAGACTCTCTTTAGAGAGCGATCACAAGGGATCTTTGTGTGACCCTTGCTGCATGGCCTGTTTGTGCAATGGGGGTCATAAGGAGGGTTATAAGGCTAGAATGCCTTTGGGGGGCATAAGGAATTTATGGGGTTGAGATTTTGTTATGTTATTTGTGCCATGAGGTGGCTTCTTGTTATTACATACTTGCAGATTCTCCTCAGGGTATTTGGTCCACTACCACCCTTTGAAAATGTTCACCACCAGAGTGTGGTGCTGTGAAAGCCAGGTTGGGAATGTGTCTAGAATATTTGTATGCTTTGTGTTTCTTTGTGTTTGCCTGTTTGTACCCGTCTAGGAATTGGTTCTCCGAGCTCGGGGGTGGCTACCAGTTAGCCTAGGCTGGGAGGTGAGCACTCCGTGGTCAATTTTGTGTTTTCTATTATGCAGGAAATTCAGAAGAAAGAGGATAGGATTCATGAAAGATATTCAGAAGATTGTAATTGAAGATATTTGAATTCAGTTGCAGATGTATGTTTAAATTTGTTGTAAATAAATACCTCAAATTCAAGAGAAAGGAGAAGCAAGTTGAAATTTGTAATAGTAGACTTGAAGTCTTAATGTTGTGACTGTTCAGAGAAATCATTCTGTAAATTTGGTAGAATATTTTAGAGATGTTTTAAAGAAAGAAAAGCTTGTTATTTCTACTTCTGGTTTATAAAAAAAAGGGGTTTAAATTGTGTTGCATGCAAAAAGCTTCTTGTATTATGGAAAGAAATAAAAGATTTGTTTTTCATTTTGACTTTAATTATATTTCACTTGTGGCAAATAAAAGATTATTGTTGTTGAAAGATTTCTATGTATCTTTTTTATAAAAAAAAAATTGTTTTAAGTGAATATTCTATTTTAAAAAAAATATATATATAAATGGATTTCTTTATTTTCAGAAAAAGTATAATGTATCTTTATAAAATACTTTGAATTGTATTTTTGTTAACATTGATTTAAAAGCTAGTTTTATAAATGAATATATATATATATATATATATATATATATATATATATATATATATATATATATATATATATATATATATTTCTATTTTTGATTAAACTTAATGTTATCTTTTTCTTTATTATATTAGTTTAGAATTTTGTATGTAAAATTCTCTTAAAAAAAAAACCTTACATAAATTTATATTGAAATAAATTTCATTTTTATTTTTACTATGCTTATTTAAGTTATTTATAAATATATATATATATATATAAATATATATATATTTATATATATATATATATACATATAAATATTATTATGTATTTTAATTAAAAATAAATAAATTTTAAAAAAAAATTAAAACGAAGTTTAGGGGTCCCCGCAGGCTCCTCTGTGCGTACGCACAGTGGACGACCGCGCGGCGCCCACTGTGTGCACGGACAGTGGAGCCGCTTGCGGCTCCCACTGTGTGGGCACACAGTGGACGGCCGCGGCCGCCACTGTGTGGCCACACAGTGGTGCCGCCAGCGGCGCCCACTGTGTGGGCACACAGTGGAGCCACGGCGCCCACTGTGCGCGGCGCCCACTGTGTGGGCACACAGTGGAGCCACGGCGCCCACTGTGTGGCCACACAGTGGTGCCGCCAGCGGCTCCCACTATGTGGGCACACAGTGGAGCCACGACGCCCACTGTGCGCTCACACAGTGGCGCGCACGCGGCCGGACCTGTTTTGCTCCTCCGTGACCTGCATTAAAATATAGATGGAATTCATGGTCGCGAAGGGCTTCGGCCCGGCCATGAAGTTTAACAGTTAAAAAAAATATAATAATATATAGGGTTTAAAACCCTAACCGAGTGGAGGATAGGGCAGGTTAATGTTAATTAAAATAATAATTAAAATATTTACCAGTTTGGTTAAATATACATATATATATGTTTCCATAAATACATATGGAAATTATATATATATGTATATAAATGTATGAATTTGAGCATTTTTGTATAAGTAATTAAATTTTAAATATATAAATATATGCATAATCAATTATGTATATATGTATATATTTATTTAATCCTGATTTTAATTTTGGTTAAATTATAAAGAGAAATATAAAAGAATTAAAAAGACTATATAGTCTTAATGGAGGATAAATTAAAATATCTCTCCTAATACTTTTAGTATGATTAATTTAATAAAACTATTAATTAAATATCTTTCGGAGATAAAATTTAAACCAGTAGGTTATTCCGCGATTAGAATATAACTGATTGTCGATGCTTCGTTCGTTTCAGAATGAGCTCGAATTTATTAATGGAATTTTCTCTAGCGCTTGTCGCAAGAGTGTGCTTTTAAATTAAATTAGTATCTTTTAAAAAAAAAAAATTTGTTCCGTTTTTGCCCTAAATTTTGGGCATGACATTTTGGTATCAGAGCAAGGTTTCCACACTAGGAGCCTTACTCACTTACGTTTCGCCTTAGAATATTTTAAATTATTTTGTTAATGGAATTTTGAATTTAAATAAATTGAATTCTAAAAGAAATAAATTAATTGTTTTGTATTATTTTCCTCTTAGGATGCCTCCGTTGACGCGACAAGCTCGCAAGCGCGGACGGGGTCCTAGACGTGAGCGCCTAGCTCGCGATGAGGAAGAGAGGGAGGCATCGGTTCCAGAGGAGAACCCAGGAGCACCTCCCGAACAGCCAAATGAACCTAACCGTGACCTTCTAGCAGCCATTCAGAATCTTATTGGCATCATTCAGAAAAGGATTCCAGCAGAGAACCCTCCGATTAGGAGTCATGACTCTGGGAGTCATAGATCTGTTGATAGAGAACGGAGCAGGAGCCCAGCTCCGATTCCTGTAGAGAGCCAGGGTGGTAATGAGCCAGAGTCAGTGCATATGCCAGGACCACCTCCTGCGGTGGAACCAGTCTATTTTGAGAGAGGTCGTCGAGATCTAGGGGATCTCATCAGGGAGGTCATGCGCCTCCAACCACCATCCTTCGGAGGTTCTACAGATGGAGTTGAGGCCGAGGCATGGCTTCTGAGTCTTGAGAGGTGCTTTGCGTTGCGTTCTTATGAGAGCAACTTGAAAGCACGTGTTGCAGTTCATCTTCTGAGAGGAACAGCCTCCACCTGGTGGAGATAGGAAGAGTACAAATGCGGATTAGTTCTTGATACACTCACTTGGGAGATATTCACAGAGAGGTTCCATGAGAGGTACCTATCAGAGCACTTCAGGCAGCGTCGTATAGACGAATTTCATGATCTCCAACAAAAAGGCTTGTCAGTAACCCAGTATGAGAGTAAATTCTTTGAGTTGTTGCCATATGTAGATTATCTAAAGGATGAGAAACTTTTTGTAAACCGCTTCATCAGGGGATTGAATGCCGGTATAGCCGGGCCTGTTAGGATGTCCGCTCCAGAGAGCCTTCGGGTTGCTGTAGAGAAGGCACTGATTGCCGAAGAAATTCAGGTTAGACCACAGGACAATAGGGATCGGTATCAGAACCGAAATCCCGCACCGTAGACTTATGGATTCCAGAAACCACATTGGAAGGGGAACAACCGAAATTCTCAGGGGTTCTCCAAACCCCCTCCTCCACAACAGACACCACAGAACCAGAAACAGAAGCCTCCACAGTATCAGCAGGGCTCCAAGCCCAAGCAGTGGCAGACTTAGGGACAGAAACGTGATCAAAGAGCACAGGGGTAGTACACACAGCCGGCAGGGACTCAGCAGTCCTCCAGGGGTGGGTACAGCGGATCCAGTAGGACAGGAGGTCAGGGATTTTCTAGGCCTCAGGGTGCCCAGTTCCAGGCACGGGGTGCTTGCTTTACTTGCGGAGCCATGGGGCACTTGGCGAGGGATTGCCCTCAAGGACAGGTAGCAGCGAGTCAGCGGATGGCCACTTCAGAGCCGACAGTTGGTGATATGGGCAGGTCCCATAGAGTATTTGCAGCGGTTGACAACCGCTAGGCCGATCATCAGGCCACGGTTATCGAATCTTCAGGTATAATCAGAGGTAACAATGTATCTATTTTGTTTGATTCAGGAGCTACTGACTCCTTTATATCTCCGTTGGTTGTGGAGCATTGCGGGTTAGTAGCAACTAGGCAGGGTGTCAGTTGGGAAGTGGAATTAGCTTTAGGGGCTAGAGTGTCAGTGGAATCAGAAGTTAGGGCATGTCAGTTGCAGATTGGCAAGACCACCACTGTAGTAGACCTTAGAGTGACTCCACTTGGATCTTATGGAATCGTACTTGGCATGGATTGGCTTTATGCCCACAGAGCCAAGATGGATTGCCGCCTGAAAAAGATCGAGTGTGAGGATGATCATGGTTCGCCCATAGTTATCACCGGGATTCAGAGGCCCGTGTCTCTTCGTATGATCTCCGCAATGCAGCTCAAGCAGAGCATGCGGAAGGGATGTCAGCTTTTTGCTATCACTATCAGTGACAGAGGAGAAGAGGAGGAAAAAGAAGCATCGCTCGATGACCATCCTATCCTTCAGGGATATTCAGATGTATTTCCTTCAGAGTTACCGGGAATGCCTCCCCGCAGAGAGATTGATTTTCATATAGACCTAGTACCAGGAGCCGAGCCAGTTTCCAGAGAACCTTATAGAATGACCACAAATGAGCTTAATGAACTTAAAATTCAGCTTGAGGAACTTCTTGAGAAGGGTCATATCCATCCTAGCGTATCCCCGTGGGGTGCACCAGTTATCTTCGTTAAGAAGAAGGATGGATCTCTCCGATTGTGTATGGATTACCGGCAGCTAAATAAAGTAACCATCAAGAACCGATATCCCTTGCCCAGAATTGATGATTTATTTGACCAGCTTCAGGGTGCCAAAGTCTTTTCCAAAATAGATCTGAAGTCAGGATACCATCAGTTGAGAATAGTGGAAAGCGATATCCACAAGACCGCATTTCGCACTAGATATGGTCACTATGAGTTTACCGTAGTCCCCTTTGGACTTACGAATGCCCCAGCAGTTTTTATGAGTCTCATGAATGGGGTGTTCCGTACCTTTCTGGACCGTTTTGTTATTGTGTTCCTCGATGATATATTGATATATTCTCGGAATGAGAAGGAGCATGAGGAGCACCTGAAACAGGTATTGTAGTGTTTGCGAGATAACCAGTTGTTTGGCAGCCTATCAAAGTGTGCTTTCTTTCGATCTGAGGTCAAGTACCTTGGACACATTATTACCGGTGATGGGATCTCAGTGGACCCATCAAAGATTAGGGCTATTATGGATTGGCCAGTGCCTACCAGTGTGATAGAGGTCAGGAGTTTCATGGGTCTAGCAGGATATTACCGACGTTTTGTCGAAGGTTTCTCCAGAGTCGCACACCCTATTACCTCTCTTCAGCATAAAGGGAAGAAATTTGAGTGGACAGAGAAGTGCGAGAAGGCCTTTCAGGAACTCAAGAAGGCACTTACTAGTGCTCCTATCCTTGTTGTACCAGATCCTTCAGCTGATTTCATGGTTTGTACCGATGCTTCCTTAGAGGGTTTAGGGGCAGTTCTTATGCAAGGTGGTAAGGCCATAGCTTTCGAGTCTAGGAAACTTAAGACTCATGAACTTAATTATCCCACTCACGACCTTGAGCTCGCAGCAGTAGTGCATGCACTTGTGAGGTGGAGACACTTCCTTTTAGGACATCACTTTGAGTTGCATTCAGATCATCAGAGTCTTCAGTATATCTTCACTCAGCCGAACCTTAATGCACGTCAGAGGAGATGGATGGAGTTCTTGTGCGAATATGATTTTGACGTTCACTACATCAAAGGAAAGGAAAATGTAGTTGCAGATGCTTTGAGTAGGAGACGTCATGAGATTTGCACCATATCCATGGGAACAGACTTGAGAGACCGTATACTACGACACTTGTCAGAAGATGGATGGTATGTAGAGGTATGTCAGGTATTACATTCTCAGGTTACTCTAGAAGGGAAATATGTGGATTATTCCTTGGAGTCCGATGGACTATTACGCCACAAAGGGCGCATTTATGTACCTTCCTCCGGAGGGTTGCGAGAGTTCATTGTCTCGGAAGCTCATAGAGCTCCTTATGCTGCGCATCCCGGGGTTAAGAAGTTGCATGCAGACTTGAGGCAGTTGTATCATTGGCCGGGAATGCGGCAGCTCATTGCTGAGATAGTAGCTCGGTGTCTCGAGTGTCAGAGGGTAAAGGCGGAGCACCGCCATCCAGGTGGGTTGCTTCAGTCTCATGCTATACCAGAGTGGAAGTGGGATACTATATCCATGGATTTCATCATTGGTCTCCCTATGTCTTCTCGTCGCCATGATGCTATCTTGGTGACAGTTGACAAGCTGACCAAAGTAGCTCACTTTTCACCAGTTCGTACTACATTCACAGCACCTGCAGTAGCACAGGTGTTCTTGCGAGACATTGTTAGACTACATGGCGTACCCCGCAAGATTATTTCTGACAGGGATTCTCTTTTCACTTCTACCTTTTGGAAGTCATTACAGGCAGCTATGGGCACAAAGCTCAATTTCAGTACAGCTTATCACCCGGAGACAGATGGTCAGACAGAGAGAGTCAATCAGGTGTTAGAGGATATGCTTCGTATGTACGTCATGGATCATCAGACCCGGTGGGAGGAGTATCTTCCCTTAGTGGAGTTTGCCTATAACAATGGGCATCACACTTCTTTGGGAATGCCACCCTACCAGGCATTATACGGTAGGCCTTGCAGGCGCCCTTGAGTTGGGATCGCATAGGGGATAGAGTTGCTATTGGTCCTGAGTTAGTTCGAGATATGGAACAGCAGGTGGATTTGATTAGGCAGCGTCTCAGAGAGGCTCAGGATAGACAGAAGAAGTATGCCGATGCAAAGAGGATTGACCGTAGTTACTTGGTTGGAGACAGAGTTTTCTTGAGAGTGCGACCGCATAAGAGTCCAATCCGTTACGGAAAGGGTTCTAAGCTCGCACCTCACTTTGTAGGACCTTTTGAGATTCTGGAGAGGATAGGCCCAGTAGCCTACCGTTTAGCTTTGCCACCTAGCCTGTCACGCATCCACGACGTGTTTCATGTTTCATTTTTGAGAAAATATATCTATGATGAGTCTCACCTTTTAGATTGGGATGCCTTGCAGGTGGAGTCGGACGGGCAGCTAGCTTTGGAGCCCATTCGCATTTTGGCACGCCGGACATTGGCCCTTCGAGGTCGAGAGCTGGACCAGGTTAGGGTCTAGTGGGATTGTTATGATGAGGTTACGGCTTCATGGGAGGACGCAGCAGGTATGAGATCAGAGTACCCTCACCTCTTTGATGAACTCTAGGAGGAAGTTCATGCCTAGAGGGGGAGGATGTGAGGCCTCACCTCGACTTAGTTTGACATTTAGTGGATTTTATATTTTAGACTACTATGGATACTTTGTTTTGATGCATTTTGAGATTTAGAACTTTTATGATTTCAGGATATTGGATAACATTGCTATGAATTGATGTTTTACTTACATGATTTATGAGATAGAACACTACATGATTATTAGAAAGAATGATATTGCAATGATAGATGTCGTTATTGAATTTGCAGGACTTTACTTTGAATATAGAACTATGATGTATGTTTAGTTTATGTGAATTGGGATGAAAATTGTTTATGTGAATTTGCTTGACAAAAGATGTATTCAATCTGTGTAGATGAAAATTGTATGCAAGTAATGATGTGCATTGTTGTATTATTGAATTATATTTTATATCAATATTTGGGAGTACTAATGTGTAAATTGAGATGCGCAGGAAATTTACCATGTGACCATGGAAAATTACGGAGAATCAAACCTAGACTTATGTATGTTCGTAAAGCCAGGGTTTGTCTATTTGGAGAGACAACACCCCGTTTGTGTTGTATTTTATTCGTATCAGTATATGCTGCATGTGTGTTATGTGTTATTTAAATTTATTGTGTAAAAAAAAACCTCAAGAGACAATTTCATGTTTATTTTTGTAAAAGTATTTGATTAGTGTCACTTGACACATGTGTGGATGTAAATTTAAATATTTTATCTTGTCTCTTGATGGGAAAGTGTTAATTATTATTAATTTTAAATAAAATAATGTGTTGTCAAAAAGATATTTTGAGAATATAATATTTGGAGAGGTCAACTTATGTTTGACCCGAAAATAAACTTCAAAGGGGTTTAAAATGGGTTAAATGAACACCTAGGGGTAGTTTATTAGGGTTTCCTGAAGCCCATAAGGTATACCTAGGGGTTAGGGGTAATTTTAGGCAAGTTTCTACTTTATTATGATCTTTTTAACGCTTTAAAAATTGGCTTTTTTGAGTTGAGCGAAAATTGAAAATTGAAGTGAAAATCAAATCAAGATTTTCCCTCTTGGAGGGAAAGTCTTTTTGCATTTTTGCTTTCTTCCTTCTTTTTGTTGATTTTTTTTTTAGAATCCTGTGAGAACTCAGAGAGTGAGCTTCTTAAGGAAGATTTTTGGGAATAGCTGGTAAAATCACCCACTCTCCATTTTTGGAGACAGAAGAAAAATTTGAAAGAAAAAAAATAATGTTATGGGATAAATAAATTTATTAAGGAAAATAAAGAATTGTGGATTGGGCAGCTCTTCTTCAGATATCATTATAACCTTTGGGCAAATTAAGGTTGGTTTTATTTTTACTTTTAATGACTTGTTTTTGTTTATTTCTGAAAGTTGTTGAATAAGGAAATCTGTATTCTTGAAAATGAATGTTTGAAAATCTTTTGGTTTTGTTTTATGAATGAATGTGTTTTGGAAGTTTTCTCAAGATCTCTCTTTCTCTTGAGAGAGAAGAGGATCTTGAGGGTGGTAGCAGTGATAGCCCTCGAGTGAGAGACTCTCTTTAGAGAGCGATCACAAGGGATCTTTGTGTGACCCTTGCTGCATGGCCTGTTTGTGCAATGGGGGTCATAAGGAGGGTTATAAGGCTAGAATGCCTTTGGGGGGCATAAGGAATTTATGGGGTTGAGATTTTGTTATGTTATTTGTGCCATGAGGTGGCTTCTTGTTATTACATACTTGCAGATTCTCCTCAGGGTATTTGGTCCACTACCAGCCTTTGAAAATGTTCACCACCAGAGTGTGGTGCTGTGAAAGCCAGGTTGGGAATGTGTCTGGAATATTTGTATGCTTTGTGTTTCTTTGTGTTTGCCTATTTGTACCCGTCTAGGAATTGGTTCTCCGAGCTCGGGGGTGGCTACCAGTTAGCCTAGGCTGGGAGGTGAGCACTCCGTGGTCGATTTTGTGTTTTCTATTATGCAGGAAATTCAGAAGAAAGAGGATAGGATTCATGAAAGATATTCAGAAGATTGTAATTGAAGATATTTGAATTCAGTTGCAGATGTATGTTTAAATTTGTTGTAAATAAATGCCTCAAATTCAAGAGAAAGGAGAAGCAAGTTGAAATTTGTAATAGTAGACTTGAAGTCTTAATGTTGTGACTGTTCAGAGAAATCATTCTGTAAATTTGGTAGAATATTTTAGAGATGTTTTAAAGAAAGAAAAGCTTGTTATTTCTACTTCTGGTTTATAAAAAAAAGGGGTTTAAATTGTGTTGCATGCAAAAAGCTTCTTGTATTATGGAAAGAAATAAAAGATTTGTTTTTCATTTTGACTTTAATTATATTTCACTTGTGGCAAATAAAAGATTATTGTTGTTGAAAGATTTCTATGTATCTTTTTTATAAAAAAAAAGTTGTTTGAAGTGAATATTCTATTTTTAAAAAAAATATATATAAATGGATTTCTTTATTTCCAGAAAAAGTATAATGTATCTTTATAAAATACTTTGAATTGTATTTTTGTTAACATTGATTTAAAAGCTAGTTTTATAAATGAATTTATATATATATATATATATATATATATATATATATATATATATATATTTCTATTTTTGATTAAACTTAATGTTATCTTTTTCTTTATTATATTAGTTTAGAATTTTGTATGTAAAATTCTCTTCAAAAAAAAACCTTACATAAATTTATATTGAAATAAATTTCATTTTTATTTTTACTATGCTTATTTAAGCTATTTATAAATATATATATATATATATATAAATATATATATATTTATATATATATATATATTTATATATATATATATATTTATATATATATATATACATATAAATATTATTATGTATTTTAATTAAAAATAAATAAATTTAAAAAAAAAATTAAAACGAAGTTTAGGGGTCCCCGCGGGCTCCTCTGTGCGTACGCACAGTGGACGACCGCGCGGCGCCCACTGTGTGCACGCACAGTGGAGCCGCTTGCGGCTCCCACTGTGTGGGCACACAGTGGACGGCCGCGGCCGCCACTGTGTGGCCACACAGTGGTGCCGCCAGCGGCGCCCACTGTGTGGGCACACAGTGGAGCCGCGGCGCCCACTGTGCGCTCACACAGTGGCGCGCACGCGGCCGGACCTGTTTTGCTCCTCCGTGACCTGCATTAAAATATAGATGGAATTCATGGTCGCCAAGGGCTTCGGCCCGACCATGAAGTTTAACAGTTAAAAAAAATATAATAATATATAGGGTTTAAAACCCTAACCGAGTGGAGGATAGGGCAGGTTAATGTTAATTAAAATAATAATTAAAATATTTACCAGTTTGGTTAAATATACATATATATATGTTTCCATAAATACATATGGAAATTATATATATATGTATATAAATGTATGAATTTGAGCATTTTTGTATAAGTAATTAAATTTTAAATATATAAATATATGCATAATCAATTATGTATATATGTATATATTTATTTAATCCTGATTTTAATTTTGGTTAAATTATAAAGAGAAATATAAAAGAATTAAAAAGACTATATAGTCTTAATGGAGGATAAATTAAAATATCTCTCCTAATACTTTTAGTATGATTAATTTAATAAAACTATTAATTAAATATCTTTCGGAGATAAAATTTAAACCAGTAGGTTATTCCGCGATTAGAATATAACTGATTGTCGATGCTTCGTTCGTTTTAGAATGAGCTCGAATTTATTAATGGAATTTTCTCTAGTGCTTGTCGCAAGAGTGTGCTTTTAAATTAAATTAGTATCTTTTAAAAAAAAAAAATTTGTTCCGTTTTTGCCCTAAATTTTGGGCATGACAAGTGAGAACAAGCCATCAAAAGACTTGAATACTTCACCTAGTTTGGAGAATCCTTCACTGACAAACTGATCTTTTCAATGATCCTAGCGGGAGCATATCAGTAAATCTATTTCCGAATCCCTTGAAGAAAGTATGCATTTTGAGTTAAAAGAGCTTTTGATATTGTTATATATCTATTTTCTAAAGTATTATCAATTGATTAGTATACCTATCAATAAATGTGAGTTTGTTAAATGGTAATTAGGGTTTTTCACCCTATCATTAGTTCATTAAATGCAGTTGGTAAAGTTAATAAAAAGAAATTTCATTAAGTCATTTTTACCCTATTTGCATTCGAAGAGCATTTTGTGAGCACTTGCAAAGTGAAACAAAGCATTCTTAGCAGATTGTGAATGTATTTGTGCTACAGATTGAGAAGTTGAATCGGGTGTGCAAGTGAGAGAGCAACGAGAAACCATAGCAATGCGAAGGAAACAAGGTATTTGGTCGATCTTCTCTCTTGAATAAAAACTATTTGAACTGGAATCATCATCTTCTGCACTATCAAAGAGTATTTTTATTTGATGAAGTGGTGATTCACTTTGAAAAAGACATCTGTTTCACTATGACCACCAATTTCTGCCTTATGGAGGTTGTTGAACCAAGAGAAAAAGAGATGGAGAAAATGGGCTATGAAGTCAGTTATGACTTATTGATCAGTTATACCAACAACCTTCTAGCATCTCCTAAGGACATAAAGAAGAAGAGACTTGGTACTTATCAAGAAAGGATTGCACCTGCACAACCTAGTAGTGCAAAAGGGAAAAACAAAAAAGATGATCAAGTAGCTTCTATGTCAACTGGTACTAGAGTAACAATAAGTGTTCAAACCAAGAAGGGACCGATACCTAAAGTGTACACAAAGAAGTAAACTACCACTAGAAAGAGAGGCAAACATCTCATCCTACTAGAATAATCTAAGGATACTGAGTCTGAAGAAGAAAAGAAGAAGCTAAAGGCAATCGACAAGAAATCTAAATCAATAGGGGAAATCCCTAAGCAAAATATTTCTATCTATGTTGCATCTTTCAAGTCAATGAGTCATTTTGAGAGGACTCTGAAAACATTAAAGAGAAAGCAATTTAGTAATGTAAAAGAATATTTTGATTCTTTTGACAAAGTTCAGAAACAAGAAGTGGTACAAGAGGTAATGAATTACCTATGTCAATATAACCGGTTACCACACAAGATTCACAAAGAAATATCTGATTCTTTAAATTTAATTCTTGAAAGTAAATGGAACTTGATTATTGATCGGGAACAAGAGATGATTGATAGAATTTTTGTTCAATATTTTCCTAAATTGTCTCATGGAGAGTTGTTAGAAATGCTTTTTAAGAATAAGGGATAATTTCATACAAGATCAAGGAGAATGAAACTATTGGCAAGAAAAATTCAGGAACTTGAAGATGATACTCATCAGGCAGCTAAATCTATTCAGGGAATGAATGATTAGTTAAAGAACTATCACAATAAGCCTGGTCAGACTAATACTGGAGCTCCACCAAGTGTATTCTACCCTATCAAGAATAAAGATGATACTATTTCACCACCTGTCATATTCTTTGTGGATGAAACTGAAGATGTTCAGGATACCGTTGTTACAATCAGTACCTATATTGAACCAGTTAAAGATAAAGAACATGAACTAGATATGGTTAAGGAATAGAAAGTAGAAGAAGCATCGACTACTGAACAAAGTGTGGACATACAACCACCACCAAAAAAGGAACATAATTTTGAGAGTCAACTTCCACCGGTTAATACACCTACACAGGAGGAACAACAAGAGAAACCAGAAAAGAAGGTAGAAGAGAAAAAGGATGAAGAGAATAACATAAAGAAGAAGGAGAAAACAATAGCTGATGATGATGATAACTCAATCAGCATTAAAGGTCCTATAGATATGGACAATTTGAGTGCCTTTGAATTAATGGAGATTGCTATTGTTATGGAAACCAGAGCACAAAAGAAGAGGTTAAAAGAATAGAAATGAGAAGCGGAGACCATTCAAAATGTTGTTAACATTTTGTCAAGTCTCCTACCGGAGACTAATACAGGCAATCTATCCACCCCTATTGCTAAGATTGAATAGTTAGTTGTTGATTCCAATGAACAACTAAAATAACTTTAAGAGGAAGCTCATGCCTTAGCAGAAAAAGATTATAGGAAGAAAAGGGGAGAGAAACTGATTTCAGAAATTGATAAAGGCAAGATTACTTTAATAGTGAATAGAGATCTGTTGAAAACCAGAATAGAAACATGAGGTAAAATTTTGGCTACTATATCCAAGGTATCATTATTCTATTCTGATTTGAAGAAAAAGAAAGAAGATACAGAGAAGGAACTTGAGAGGATAAGTGATGCATACCTACCGGTACAGGATTCCGCTTTGAATTTTGGTAAATATGTTGATGCCTTACATAAACTATTAGAAGTTTAGGATTTTGAATGGGTGAAGTGGATAAGATCCTTGAAGGAGCTGAAGAATTAGCTGATTCTAAAAGTTGAAATCTTGCAGAGGGCATACAAGGATTCTGAAGGAATTTTGGCTATCCTAGAGATGAGCATTGTTGATGCTATGGAAGAATTTGCTACATAGATTTTGACACATGTTGAAATCACTGAGACACTATTAGAAACATGGGACAATGACCTTAAGCAGTTAAAGTTTCATTTTAGTGGCATTTCCTTGAGAATTACATTGTAAAGACTTCAAAACTCTTATATCTATATACATGTAGTTTTTGATGATAAATTTTGATGTAATGTATGTATTTTACTTTTCTGTTTGGCATTGTTGTCAAAGGGGGAGTAGAATTAGTTTAAGAGTCAAAATTTTGTATGTATTGTTAAGGGGGAGCTTGTACATTTTTGTAAGCACACTTAGTTGTCAAAATTTTCCTAAGTGTTGCCATCAATGTCAAAGGGGGAGAATGATGGCATGATGATGATATTTGTATTTGATGACTTTATGTGTTGTCATTGATGGCACACATATGTTTTGATTGTCATAGTCATCTTAGTTAAGGTTAAACTAGTACTACGATTGAGTTATTGTATTGTTAACCGATATCATGTGTATAGAGTAAGTTCAATTGATATGAAGATGTCTAAACTGATATATGTAGACAACCGGTATATGTAGTTAAGACAATCGGTTTTGGTCAATTCCATTGTTACCAATTTCGAGATGCAGCAAAGAGTGACAAGGAGGTCCATGGAGACAATCACTCAGTATGATTTGAAGTGAATCGATCTGTGAGTTTGGTACGGTCAACACTCAACCCACATCGGCGTTCCAACCAGTTTCCTAGTTTGTGTGATGAGTTATCATCAGTTGTGATGTGTTACCACCAACTGACACTATGGCAGTGATTTGTGTCATGTTAAGGAAGATTTTCTAGATTCACTAAACCTAAGAAATTGTGTCAAGGTTCAGGAGCTGACATGAAATCTAATGTCTATAAAAAGACATTGTGATGAGCTATTTTGATATGCAAGATACGAGTGATGTTATAAGTTGAAGTAGATGTGATTTGTTGAAGGTGTTGTAGAGTATGTCGGTGATGCAGTAATGTGTGAGTAGAAAAGGATCTAAACAAAAAGAATGTGTTATCCTTAGATCATTCCCACTATTGTTCTCTAACAACTACAATAGTTAAATCCCCTAACCGAGTAAGCTCTAACAAGATTCATTGTAGAAATCCTCTAACAAGGTGATTCATTAACTTGGATCTAAATCCTCCATTGAGGTTACCTTTAACCAGGTATATCTCCTAATAGGGCTTGATATCTTTAATAGCATCTGCTCCTAATAGAGCATTTGTAAACCTTAACCAGTCAGTTACCTATTCTGCAAATAGTTAACTTGTGAGTTCTATCTCACCGTGGTTTTTCCTAGTTGGGTTTTCCACATATAAATATTTGTGTTATAGTGAATTTTTTGCTTATACTAAATGCTCTAATAACAATTTGGATTATATGCAAAGTCATTGGTAAATTGGTGAAGTATTTTTATCGGTCTGTAATTAAAGTGTTTTTGTTTTTTCTATCAATGATTCACCCCCACTCTCTCAGTTCTTTATAATTTTATCATGTTAGACAACCCAGACAACTAGAGGACAACTGAGAGGGGGGGTGAATCAGTTGTCACCAAATTATAGAACTTTAAGCATTCAAAACCTTAATACCAAAACACATAAACTCAATACCGGAATACATAAACCAAATACTGAAATAAATGATATAGCAATTAAACATAAACATAAATCACAGAATAGTTACCATCCATCCAGAACACATGACACCAAGATTTGTATGTGGAAAACCCAATAAAGGGAAAAAACCACAGTGGGAAGCCTACCTACAGTCAGATAATACTTTTGCAGTAAGTATGTTATTTCAATATGAGGGGCCTACACATGAAGGAAGGCCAATAGCCTAGAGCATACTACTCATCACAAAAAGGAGCCTCACTCCCAAGAAAATAAATCCAGACTACAATCCGGAAAGAAGAGTGAACTACGAAGATAGCATATCCTATGCCTAAGTATAGTTCTAGTTAAGCTCAATACTGGAGGCCTTAAACCTCTCTTACCAACCCAATTAGATCACCTATGATCGACCAAAACCTCTATATATGATTATAACATTATTTACACACAGATAATCTAATAACCATAATCCCATATGCCCATTACCATGATATACAAACAGATCTTACATCAAATTTATACCAACCCAAGACCTAAACAATTAGGTCGGCCACCTAAAAGATAATATAATAAATTCATAACATAAACCCAAAATCCAATGATCAAACAAGTCGGCTTAGGCTGAAAAAAATTTAAACCAATCATTAAATCCCATCGGTAATGCATCTAGAACATCCTCCAACATGTTACATAAATCGGTCCATAACCTAGATAACAAAAGACCCAAAATAGGTCGCCATAAACCAAATTCAATACCATTGATGAACTCAAACATAAACAATATAACCAATAGCATCTTGAGAACCATTTAGAAGCCGCACCAATGCCACTTATCATGTGCATAAAAAGATCTTCAACAAAGCTCTGGCAGTAAAATCCTCACCGATGATCAAAAGGCTTTCTAGAATAGATGATAGTATCCGAGTCATCAAATCCCAAACCAACTGATCATGATACACATATGAATAGCATGAATGATAGATCCAAATCAGTTCCACAAACCAAATCATATCAAAATATACCAGATCAATATCATAATCCAACCACTCTACTAGAAACAATCAGAAACCGGTGAACAACCAAAATAATCGGTGTTACCATCAATGACAAAACATCAATGCTACACATAATCAATTCCTCCAAATTGCCAGCAATGCTAGTTTTCTCACACTCTATTTTCTAAATAGTATGAAAAAATGACTAAAAAATGGGTGTTGCAATGTGCACCAAACAAAGCCTCTATTTGCTAGGTAATTTAAAAATGTGACTACAAAATGGGTGTTGCAGGATGCACCAAGCAAAAAATTAATATGAGACTACAAAATGGGTGTTGTAGTGACACCAAGAATAAACAACAAGGCCTTATATGGCCCCCCTTAAGATGTCAATGTGATTCCATGTTGATATCTTGAGGAAGATAGAGATCCACATCAAGGATATTTACAACTTCAACACCAAGGAGATATCCTTAAAAAAATGTGTGGATTCCAAGCTAGGAGGAGGATACAACTCTTTAAGTAAGGAAAAGATAGTTGTAAAAGAGATATTTTGCAACAAGTGTAAGAGGATCATCATGAAGGATACACAAATATCAAAGGGGGAGGAAGATATCTTATCCTAAAGATATCTACAGGTGAACTCATAATAATGGTTCCCACTTTTTTTCCAACTTTGACATTGAGATGAATATTTTTAAAATAATCTTCACTTTCTGACACCTATAACTTTTAAACCATTAAGAATTTGAAAATGGTGTAAATTAGTGATTTGTAACATCTTTTCTTCAAATTATAAATATGTTTTTTAATTTTTCCATCTCCCTTGAATCGTAGTTTTTTACAACAAACAACATTTTTTAAGAGTGATGTGCCTCCTGAAATGCATAACTTTTTTTCTATACATGATAAAAACTCAATTCTTTCGAATTTTGGTTTGTAACATCAATATCCAGGGCATGGAGTTGGTTTGATAGTGATATTTTGAATATTTTTCATTTTATTAGGTTTTCAAGTCCAACTAATTATAATTTAGACATAGGTGTACGTTTGAACACATAACTTGTTCTTTTATATATATCAAAATTTTATTTATTTTTTGTTAGAAAGAAGACATCAATATGTAGGGCATAGATATTTTTTAAATTTTTTTTGAATTAGTTTACCATTTTTTCCAATGCATTGAACAAAGAAGTTCATGTTTGGTGAAAAACCTATAGGTAAAATTTAAAAAACAAGATCATAATAAATTCACAATTTAATAAAATTATAGTCGTTGGAAATATTTCTTCAACGACTACCATCCTACATTTTGGGTTATCAAGATTGTTCCATTTGAACCTTCAACCAGAGGTTTGAAGGCTAAAATTCTATAGAAAGTTGAAGAGTTTGGGGGGAGAAGCATGGAAAGGTAGTTCGAATGAACACCCCTTTGAATGAACCCCCCTAGGTTCATTTTATAATGGTTAAAAAATAGTTAAAAATGGGTTCACTTGAAGGGGGGTTCGAGCGAACCCTAGTGATGTCACATGTACGATCGAAGTGGGGGTTTCATTCGAACCCCAAAGGGTAGTTCACTGGAACACCCATAGTATGAACGAACACCCTCAGAAGTTATTTCCCCCATTTGCATTTTTCCTTTGTTGGTGAAAGTGGGAACCATTATTGTGAGATGACCCACCTCTAAAAAGAGATGAGATGTTTAATTAAGATGACATCTTCAACTAAAAGGGAGAAGTATGTCAAGAATACAAGCCTTCCCAATTGATAGGAAAGGGGATTCTTAATGAAGGATTGCACACTTTATACATCAAGGAGAGATCATTTTAAAAGATATACACTTTCAAGAAAAGAAGATGTCCTCAATTCTATACAAGAAAGGAAAACCACCACAAAAGATGCAACTCAACAAGGAGAAATTGGATCCTTAGGGAGGAATGATTGGAAATTATTATTTCCCCCAATGTAAGGAGAACAATAATTATAATATTATGTTGCTATCCAATTATAATTGCACATGAATTTGCACCGCCCTAAATTACAATGATCCCCCAAAAGATAAGATACTAATGTCACATCATGAGGAGAAATATAATAGGAAAAAAATATTATTTAGATGGGACATGACAAAGTTGCTTCTTATTGTCACTTGTCATTTGAATGATATAAAAATAAATAAATTGTTGAATTTTACACTTTAAAACTTGACATTCATTAGTGGAATGACCACAAATTTGATGACACACAAACAAAATAATTTTCATGATTTTTTTTCTCCTTTGCTTTGGCCAAGGGAGAGTAATCAAGATGGTTTGAAAAAGTTCGAACAAGATACTTTCATGTTTAGATGAATATTTATGAGAAGAAGACATAGATATACTAAATAATGAGCAAGGGGATGCTAACAAAGGAGTAGGAGAAGAAGATATAGATGTACTAGGGAATGGGGGAGGGGATGCCAACAAAGGAGGAGGTTGGAAACCTAAATATTCTTTAGAAAAGTGTGATGTATATTTCTCATGGGCCTCGATAATTTTTTGCACATCCTAAACCATTTCCATTGTAATAATGTTTAGAGTCAAATGTATAAATCTCAGTGGGTGTTGAAATGTTAGGAGGAGAAGGTTCACTCTTAGTTTCAATAGGATTGAAGTCTAAAGAGCCCCAATAATCATTAAGACATGTGTTGGAATGGATTTAGAATAAGATTTGATAAAGGATCCTTCAAGGCTTCATACTTGGATTGGGGGACCTTATATTTTCCATTAAAGGAAGGTGTAAAGTCTAATGGACCCCAATTTTTCTCTAAAAAATCATCATCGATAGGAGAATATGTTATTGAAGGAAGCATAGTATTGAAGAAAGATATAATTCCTCCTTCATATTGAACACCATTATAAGGAATATGATAAAACTTGATTTTGTAAATTTCATTATCATGCATAAATTTAATTGTGTTGTGAATGGTAGAAGGGACTACTTGCATAGCATGAATCCATAGTCTGTGTAGAAGAAGTTTTTATGTGAGGTTATTGATAATGGCATGGATAGGTGTGGGTAAAGTGATGGGTGCTATTATAATAGGTAATGTGATTATAACTAGTGACTCTCTACCAACATTATTAAAGCCACAAATAGAGAGAGGATCAAGTTGAACAAGGAAGGTATCCATATTGATTTTATGTAATAGGTTTATGCTACAAACATTAAGGCCTGATCCATTCTCAATTAACGTAAACTTTATCTTATGTTCATCAATGCAAGGTATGATCATGAGGGGATCATGTTGGTTTTTAACCTTTAAAGAACGAAATTCATCTTGGGAGAACATAATATCCATCTTTTCATGCATATAATCAAACGAGTTTGCTAAATCATTTGGTACAGTGAAGGAGAGACAACTATCCTTTGTAAGGCTTCTTGGATCAACCCATAGTATATAGGTGAAGTTTGAATCAAATCCCAAACGGAGATCTTAGCTTAAGTATCATGAATTTTCTCAACAAGATTAGGCTCCCTACCAACATTTTGACGAAGAACATTGTTTGGATAGTTATATGTGTGGACCACTGTGTAATAACTATTTTTTTACATTTGTTGTTTCATCATGTCTTTGAGTGATTTGTTTTGCATAGATCAAGATGTATTTGGGAGGTCTAGTTTGATTCTTAGTATCTCTAAGCACAAGTTTATTTTGAGGTCTATTTAACCAGCAAGAGCCTAAAAAATTATATTTAGAAATAAATGAATTTAAATTTAAAAATTAATGCAAGTACATCAGATCTTAAATTAAAAATAAAAAGTTATGCAAGTATAAGACATGTCGGGTTCACAAAAAAGCGAGTAGGAGAATAGAGTATCCTAAGAATGCAAACTAGGAACAATTTCCAAACTCTTTCAACAGAGAACAACGAATTAGGCCCAAATTCAATCTCTTAATATGAGAGCTAGGCAATGGTGAATAATTATTCTCTTTTAAATGTTGATTATTGGATAACGATTTAGATATGAAAGTCAAACCCTAAGTAGGAATTAACCTCCACTATAGTAATGAGGATTAGGAAGAGATCTACCTTTTGTAGGGAAGATGCTAAATATGAAATAAATGCTAAATCAAAGTTCTGAAATGAAATGAGTATATAGTTGATTGATGATACAATACTCTTTAGATAAGTCCTTCAAGTTTTGATGCAATAACATGATAAATAATAGAAAAATCCATTATGTAAAAAAACTTGAAGACAACTTGTTGTAGCTTGATGCTCCTTTTACTCAAATATGCTCCTGAATTGGAATGATAGAATTGTTGGATTATGAAAAATAAAGATAAAGGTGTTTAAATGAATTTAAGGTGATGCCTTTATATAGGGTTCTCAAGGTATTTTTGTATTTAGGATGTATTTTGGTGATCATATCCAAAAATTGATATTATATTGCACAATGTCAAGGACAACATGTTAATCTCCAAAAAAATTGGTTAAAAAGCATTGGTCACTAGATTGGATTGACAATAATTAGATAAAATAGGCCCACTTTTGTGAGAAGTGGGATATTAGGACCCTAATATTTTATCAAGTCCTAGTTTTTGAGTTGATGACAATTAAATGTGGAACAAGATTCCTTGAAATTTAAAATAGGATGGAACCCAAATAAGCTTGAAATGACATTGGATAAGGCACACTAAAGCAAGGGCAAAAAAGGAGTTTGAAATTGTAAGGGGTTACAATTTATGAAACCACATATGGAGAAAGGGAGAGAGTGATATAGAGATATAGAAAGGAGAAAAATATAGGGAGGGAAAGAAAGGTGTGTGTGTGTGTGTGTGTGTGTGTGTTAGAGAGAGAGAGAGATAGAGAGACAGAGAGAGAGAGAAAGAGAGTAGGGGAAGATAGATAAAGGTAAAAAGGGAGAGATAGGGAGAGGGAGAGGGGTAGAGATGGAGAGATAAAAGTCTAAGGGAGAGAGAGACTCAAATAGATGGTTGGAGATAGAAAAAGAGATAGGAGAGAGAGAGAGGGAGATTGGGAGAGATAAACGGGGGTGAAGAGATAAAGATAGATAGAGTATAGAGAGATAGAGAAAGAGTGGGAGAATAGAGTAGAAGAGAGAGTGAGACATAAATATATAGTGAGAGATATAAAAGGATAAAGGAGAGAGAGAGAGAGAGAGAGAGAGAGAGAGAGAGAGAGAGAGAGAGAGAGAGAGAGAGAAATTCATCATATTTCATCTTTCACAAAATGCAAGTGTGTTTTGTGTTTCACAAAACATGAGTGTATTTTTTACCCTTTTTTCTTTGGAATATGTTTGGATAATAGGTCTAAAGGATTGGAATCTTATTTTGCCTTCATTTCACATATTCAATGGAGTTTCTCAAATTGAATGTCATTAAGTTTACACATTGTATAATATTATTTAATAAAATTACCACAAACATTTTGTACGCCTTCTTAGGTATATATAGATGAAATACATTAACATATTTATTTTTAATTTCTTTCTTTAATGTTTCTATATTCCTCAAATACACATGTCTTGATTTTTCTTTATAACTTTTGATCTTCTATCAGAATTTTAAAAAATACATAGGATTGTTCTACACTTCAATCTTTACACATTGATTTTTTAATTTTTACTAATTTGTGTGAAAGTTGTGTGATGTGCACATTTAGTAATGCTATTTTCTATAATGGATCCATTTTGATAAACCACAAAATAATTATCAATAAAAAATTATAAGAAAATATGATTTCTAGTAGTCACTTTTAGTTATATTTTTACCTAATCATTTTTTAAAATCTTAAATGTAACAACAAAAGTAGGGAGCGCATGCTAGAAACTATGTTATATTCTAAAATAGAAACACATTTGTGTGCATGCAATATTTCATCCACTTATTCTTAACTATTTTTGGAAAATCATAGTATTTTAGAAACTAGATTCAGAGTACTACAATTCTTGTCCTTGTCCTATTTTTAATTTTTAAGTGCATGAATCTCAATTTACTCATCCAGGTTTAGATTTAGTGGATTTTTAAAAAAGTGTGGCCACTTTTGAACCCTCTTTTGTATACCATTTTTGTGCACTTACCTATAAGTTATGGTGATATGTGAGAGATTATGTATTGTTTTTGGTTGTATGTGTGGATCATTGTGAGTTTTCTTTGTTACTACATAGTTTGATTATTAGCCACATGTTGTCATGAGTGTTTATTGGTATAATTTGTATGCCTTGATCTATTTACATATTTGACAGTGTCCATGCAATGTGAGTTTTTTGATGTATATGTTCTTCATGGACAAGTTTTACCTAGGAAGCTTATGATTGTATTTTATGGGTTAGATATGTTTTTGCTATAATTTTTATTAATGTTTGGATACCTTTAAAGTATAGATGATTTTAATGGATTAACATTTGTTGTGTTAGTTATGTCACGTGACTTTTTGTTCATTTTACAATAGACCACAACCTTTTTTATCACTTGGTTTCAATGCTTGTGTTCTTTGGGTTAGTGTATCTCCATATTGTTTTGTTCTTTTTCTTACATAGGTGGCATGTTGGAGGATGAGAGGAGTTCTTTCTTAAGATGGTGAATATTTTTAGCAATTGGGGTTTCCTAATTGATTGTTTGGCTTGGTTGTCATTGTATTGAGATCTCTTCTAAAGAGTCCATATGTGAAGCATGCCATTTGATATGTGGTTACATATTTATTTACATGCAAGATGCATCAACGGAGTTTAATTTTTTCAAAATTATTCGTATAAAATTTGTAGTGTATTGTAATAATTTTATTACTAAATAATACACTGAGTGTGGATGCTTTTGGACACTGGGGTTTTCCCTGTTGATGGGGTTTTTCATTGTATATGTTGTGTAATATTGTGGTATTCATTTAACCTTTTCTTCAAGATTTTTTGTAATCTTGTATGCATGTGTTTCTTTGACGGGGTTATGTAGGAATTTTTTTGATCAATTCGTATAGTTTCTTAACACAAATAAAAGTTGTGGACTTTAATGATTATGTCTACATTTATATTTGATTAATCTTGAAGGAGGTATTGATATTTCATTTACCTTTTCTTGGAAGTTTCCAAATCCTCTTCAACAAGTCCATGTAGTGTATATGAAACAAAATTTTACCATTGCTTCTCATCTACATCATTGACAACTTGACACAATTTATGTAGAATCTTGAGGTAAGTCACTTGTCATGGTTTTAATGAGTTTTATTTTTGAGAATTTGTATGTGGTTAGATAATTTTTGTTGTGTTTTATATCATTCTAAAATAATTGTGTTATTATTTGATTTTTATTAATAAAACAATGTTAACCAGGGCGCTAACCCTTAACATAGCCAAGAACTATCAATAGCACTTTCACAACACTAAAACCATATCAAAACATCAAAATTCAAGAGTTCGAAGAGAGTTTAACAACATAACAAAAGGGCCCAACCCAAAAGAGAGAAAAAAAAAAGACCAAACTCCTAAGACCTAAGGGGCCGATTTATGGACCCTAGTCATGTCTATGACCTTGTCCCAATAATCATAGAGGAACTTGTAAAGTTCCCTAGCCACCTGTTTGTCAACATCATTCTCAACAGTTCTTTTGTGCAAGAGGGAGAGAATCAACACAGAGCTATGAAGCACCTAAAGGTATAATTTATTGATGTTTACCATTTGTTTATCTCTGATATCGAGCCTATGTTTGATTTCCTCTTTGAGCTCCTTAGTTTCCAGAACCATTCCCAAGCTACCAATGCGGCTCAAAAGCTCACAAACCTCGTTATTGAGGCCTTGTAGCTCCTCTATACTAGGGTTACCCTTGGGGACCTCTTCCTCCTCCTTGTGAATATCCTTATGCTCCACCTGCATGGGAAAACTCATGCTACCTTCTTTTTCTTTTCCATCCCTGCTAGACTTCATGTCTTTAAGCCCATCATCTCTAGGAACCCTCACATTAGCCTGAGCTCTAGTATCTAGCTCAAAATCCCTACGAACAATAGGGTCCACCATTTCCATAATTTTGTCTGGGTCCATAAGGTCAATTTTACCAACCGGTTCCTCATTGTTAGAAATCAAGTTCTCGGTACCTAGAGGGGGGCCAAAGGTATTGACATCTGCCACAACCATAGAAGCCTTGATAGTCTCTTCATCCACCAGCTCATTAAAATTACCACCACCCCTTCCCTCTTCGAGATCATCCTTAGAGTTAGTAGCATTTTGGGGTTTTCCCTTCTTCTCACTAGAGCCCTTGGAAACAAGTCTGCGAGACCGCCTTCTACCCTCAAATTCAGGAGAAGGGCTTTCCTCTTCCAACTCGTCAGAGGAGGAATTATCAATGACAATTCTCTTATACTTCCCTAGAGAATTTCCTTTTCCCTTGTTTGAAATGGGTTTCTTATCCTTCTCAGTAGAGGAGACGGGGAATGTGTGATGGGCAAGTTTAGTAATAGAAACAAAGGACAAGGCAATCAGAAAGGAGGCAAAAGCTTCATTAGAAAGTTGAAATAATCTAGAGGGGGCCAAGTCACTAGCAAGGGCCACAAGAGGATGAGAGATAGGCAGCGGGGGTTGAATGAGTATGAAATTCATGGATGGGTAAAGAGCCAAGTGGTAACTATAATCTTGTAAATGAGACCCTAGTGAAGGGGGATGGGAGGCTTATCCGCATTCTTAGGGTCGAGGGATTCCTTGATAGAATTTTCCAAGGAATGTAGAAGATAAAAGGGAAAACAAAGTAAATCATTTTTCCTAAAATGGCTCAACAAGGGAAAATAGTAGTAGTATACCTTAAAGCATCCCTCGAGAGTGAAATACTTCATGATCATCATAAAAATATGGTCCCACAGTTGTTTTAGCTCCTCCCTAGTGAACCTTCCTTGCAATCTAATTGGTTCTTCCTTTCCCCTAAAACAATTGTTCAGGCCATCATTGTTGGTGACATGACTAGTCCTTTTCCACCTTCTACTATCCAAAGAAAGGCTTGTTACCTAAGTAATGGCTTCTTCCATGACATCAAAGGAGATAACTCCAACAATGACCCATCTGTTGCTCCAAGAAGCTACAAACTGAGCAGAAAGCTACACGTCATGGCCACAAAGGTTCTCCATATATTCTACCACCCCGTCTTCCACACAATAATCCAAACCACTACATCCTGTTTAAGATTGTTGGGTTTATCGGGTTCATAGAGAACTGTGTCACCTCCCATGGTCGACCCAGAAATTTTAACAACGAGAGCTTTTTTACAAGCATGAGACATATGCAAAGAGGTAGAGAACGTTCCCACAATACAATAGTTAATCAAAATAAAAACACTTTCTTCATAAAAGTTAAAGATTTTTATAGGGATTTGGTGATCATGCATCCCTATCGCGAAATAATTATCATAATTATCCATCGAACAAGAAAAATCATGTGAAACATATATCAAACCTTTAGACATGACCTTGGGCATGAAGAAGGCCATCTTGGAAACACAACATGAGAAATGATCATTGATGCAAGATCCACATGGAGCAACTTTCTTGAATCGTCCATTGAGTACAGTCCCTCTAGAGGAGTTCACATGCATGAAAGTATACACCAATACCATAATAAGAAAATACAATAGGAAATTGTGTCAATAAATGATGATGATGCACCCATCACACTTCATAGCTGTGTTGGCAGTCCACCTCATTTGACTATTAAAGTTAGTTAGCAAAAAGTTAAAATTCAAATTTGACCCCTACAGGCCGAGAGGGAAGGGTGGGAAGAACAAGCATAGGGCTTATCCATGAGGGAGGTAACACTGAGAGGCAAGGAGTTGTAATTTCTCCAACATCTTAGACCCTGAGGTAGGAACCCCTAAGTCGCAAGAGCATCAACAACCCCATTGCCTTCTTTGTAGACATTTTTGATGTTGAAGGAGTCAAACCCAAAGATAAGCCTAAGAATATCTCAAATAATACCTTCAATTGACCAGTTGAGTTTTTTCAACCCTTTGAAAACATCAATTATAAGTTTAGAGTCCCCCTCAATGACAATTGACCAGATGCCAATGGAGAGGGTAGTGCAAACACCCAAAGCCAAAGCCATAGCTTTAGCTTGATTTATGGAGTAACCATTCAGATTGCCCGCATAGGAAGCAACAAGTGCCCCACTATGAGTTTTGATAACTCCTCCTCTCATGGCTAGGCCATGTCTAATAGCACCGTCAAAATTGAGTTTCAAGCAACTAGGGTTTGGGGGGGACCACTTGGTATTATGTCTGAGGAGACACTTAGAGGTACCAGTCTGAGCAAATGCATGAGAGAGGTTCTAGCAGAGAGCAACATGTTGGATATTAGAGTTGTTGGAATGTGTTGTTGTCATTGATGTCAACATATTCCTATGTTGCAGAGAGTTAGTTTGGGTGATCTATTGCAGCTGTGCTTATGCAGATTAATGGGTTTTGAGATGCTTATCTCTAGTTGATTTAGTATGAATTTCAGTGTTCCGAAAGGTGATTTAGTTGAGTTGTGTGATCTAGTGTGATGATTGGTTTTTTTGTTGGTTTTGTATTGCAGAATTGTGATTTCTGAATTGTATTGCTTTAGAATTGATTCTTTATGTTGTACAAATTTTGGAGAATAATTGGGATGCTCATGTGTGTCCTCAATTTAGGTGCTTCATGATTTTGAACTTCACAAGCATATCTTTGAGTTTTTCATTTGGTGTTCTTGAGCTCTGGTGATGAAATAATGATGATTCTTATTATCTGAGTTTTTGCGATGATTGCAGTGCAATTGACGTTGCTTGTTGATGTTCTTTGATCGTGTTCTATGTGTTTTGGTGGTCTGCGTTAACTATGGTGTGTGTTATTTAAATATTTTATTGGTTCAATGGTATTCTTCATGTTATGCAACATATTATGTGGTTTAGCATGTTGCAGATGATCTTGGAAAATTATTTGGTGGTTTTGCATGATTGAGGATTTGATTTGGGTCCATGCTATGTCCTTTCCAACATTGTATTGGTCTGGTTATTGATTTATGTATCGTGTGATGTAATTTTGTAATTAGGTCTTATCTATTGAGCCGACCTTGAGGTTAAGGTTAACGATTTGTATAAATTAGTGTTGTAATCATGTAAGTTGAGTTTCTATGAGTGATTGTGGTTGTATCTATGATCTATAAGAGTATTGTATGCGTGAACAAGTGAATTAATCTTTCGATAGTGGAAAAGAGTAGAGAAGTGTTGTTTTGCTAACAATGTTCTTAACCGAAACTATGATTGGGCATTTGGAGATGTTATTCTTTCAATTCATGTAATCCGGATTGTTGTCCAATATTTGTAAGGAAATGAGCCTTCCCAGGGTTGTTGTCCTTTGTTGTTTTGAGCAGTGAGCTCTAGGCAGTGTGCCTAAATGCATGTGTATTCCCCATTGTAATATTTACATATACTACTATAGAGTATCATCATATTGTGGGAAGGTTCCAACCATGGTTTTCCCTTAACCGGGTTTTCCATGTCAAAAATTTGTGTGTTATGTGTGTTACTGATGTGGTGTTTATCTTTTCTATTGTTGCTCTTGATTAGATCTAAAGTTGAGGTTAATTGGTTTGTTTGGTGAAAACCGATTCTTCCCCCTCTTAGTTTTCTGCATTGTTTCTACCAACAATTAGTATTAGAGCTAGATCCTCTAGAAGGAGCTTGACTGCTTGAGGAGATCCGGGATGGTAGTTATTGTTTTCAAGAAGAAGAATTTGGGATTTGGTGGAACTAATTACTCTATATGGAAGAACTAGATGAAAGTTCACTTGAATTTTCTTGGAGAATATTATTGGAAGATCACAAAGAATGAATACATTGTTCTTTTGAATGGTCATGTTACTACAGTTGATATCAAAGATGTTGAACAAATATAAGAGCTAAAGAAGCATTTTTGAGTACCCTGACTGATGTAGAGATGACTGATGTGATGGGATTGTAGAATGCACATAAGATTTGGGAGAAGATAGAAACCCTATATGAAGGAGATAAACATGTGAAAGTTGATAAATTACAAACCTTGAAAGAAAAGTATGAGTTGCTGAGAATGGGAGAAGATGAGAAAATTTCATCCTTTATGGGTAAAGTGAATGATCTTGTGTTGGACATCAGATGTGTCGGTGGAGTTCTTGAAGAAGATGTGTTTGTGGCTAAAGTGTTGAGATCTTTGCTTCATGCTTATAAACATGATTTTGCTGCTATTGATGAGATCTAAATTATGATAATTGTGACAAGAGATATGCTAGTTGGTAAGCTTTCTACTTTTGAATTGAGTGAAGTTGGTTGATCTCATGGAAAAATTGAGAATGCATTTAAATCTACTGTATCTGGGAAGCAGAAGTATGATCCAGGAGAGAGTTAAACTAGGGTTTCCAAATATGAAAGATAAATGAGAGAGATGGAAGAGTAGGAAAGAGAATTGGAAGAACTTGAAGCACTTATTGCCACAAGATTGCCTAAGGGAACTGGTAAGTATGAAGGGAAGTTGCCTTTGAAATGTTTTTCTTGTAATAAGATTAGTCATTTTGCTTTTAGGTGTCCTGAAAGACTAGAAAAAGTGTCAAAGTATGATAAGGATTATAATCCTAATTGGAAGTATGGATATCATAAGAAGTGTTATTATGCTACTGACAAAGGTGTGATAGATGAGGAGTCTGAGAAAGGGAATTTGGAAGATAATTTGTGTTCATTTCTATCAAGGAAGATGATCTGGTATCTATTGATTCTAAAAGCTGCATTGTTGAAGAGAAAGCTTTGGTTACTCAGATTGATGAGAAAGATGAATGGTGATTAACAGTGCTTGTTCACATCACATGATAGGAGATAAAGGTAAATTTGTGAATATGGAGAAGTATGATGACATTGTAGTGAGATTTAGAGACAACAAAGCTTGTATAATCAATGGTAGAGGCTCTATTTCTCTTGATGGTAAGCATAATACTAATGATGTTTTATATGTTGAAGGTTTGAAGTATGATCTTTTGAGTGTTGGATAGATGGTTGATAAGGGATATGATTTACAATTAAAGAATGGGAAATGTAAAATCTTGAATAGCTTTGGTATAGAGATTGCATCAAGTACTAAAACTAAAGATAATATCTTTCATCTAAATGTTGGTGACAAAAGTTGTTTGATTGCTCAAATTGATGAGAGTTGGTTGTGGCATAGAAGAATGTGTCATGTTAACTTTGACTACATGATTAAGATTAGTTCTACTAAAGTTTTTATAGATATGCTTAAGATAGTGAAGCCTACTAATCCGGTGTGTAAAGAATTCCAACTGGGAAAGAAAACAAGAATTTTATTCAAGAGAAAACTATATACATCTAATGGGTTATTAGTTCTTGTGCATATTGATTTATGTGGTCCTTCTAGAGTGACAAGCTTGTAGGGAGATAAATACTTTATGTTGTTGATTAATGACTGTATACACCTAAAAGTGGTCTGAAGATAATTAATTGAATAAGAAATTATTTAATTAATCCCCCTTCCTAATTTAATTGAATTCATTAGCAATTTGATTAAATTCTCTCATTCATCTATTTATTAATAAATCTAAGGATTTATTTAATAGGTTCATTTCAATAAGTTGGTATTCTACACTCTAATGAGAATAGTTGATGTTGTCATTGATGGCAACCAACTACCAACCAACCGGCAATAGGTTTCTACATGCCCGACATCACATATATCATACACCAACAGACACCAGCACTAGCAGGCGCTTACACTGGCATTCAAATTACATCGGCAACAAAGCATACCGACACTCTACCCGACATGGGATGAACTTTTGTTTATTGTAATATAATTATCTTTTGTAATCCAACATGGTATATTGTAAAGACTCATATATGTATGAGATCATATTGTAGATAGGAATTTGGAAATCATCAAAGCAAGTAGGAATTTAGACTAGCTCAATCACGAAAACTAAATTGCAATGATAACAATCCTAAAAACATTCAATAGAGACACGAAAATAAGACATTCAAATCAAATGCAAACCATCCCAAATGCGAATATCTTCTTCATGATTCTCCATTGTCCTTCTTTCTCCTTCAAATTGCTTTGTTTGTGGATCTCACCTACAAATGCAAAGGTATAGCATGAAAGCAAGATTGACAAGATGAGATGACAGCGTAAGGATACTAGAAGCGTGATTGATTGATCGGGCTCGATTTGAAAATGTGATTAATTGGGATCAGGATCCTTTGATTGAAGAAATTCATCCAATTTATAGACAAATTGGAGAGATGACAAGATTAGCATGAAGAAATTTGAAAGGAAATTTCAAATCAAGAATGACAAATATGACAAATTATGACAAGATTGCTATGTCATTCCCATGAAATTAGGAGAAATATTAAAAAAATAGGAGAAAATAGAAAATTAGATGAATTGTAAATTAGGAAATTAGAAATTGATGAAAATTAGGTAAATTAATTAATAATTTTTCATTCATTAATTAATTCACAAAAAGAGGGGGAATTAATTAGCCAATTAAATAAATATTTAATTGTGACAAGAAGACTTAGGATAAATAAATAAATTATTTAACCTAGAGGGAAAATGACAAACAAGATTAAATGAATAAATCATAAAACCTTAGAAGATGAATTAGAAATGCAAGGACGATAATTAGTTCTTGACAAAAGATAATTGATGCAGGGTCGATCATGATTCTGATTTTGATTGACAAAAGACCAATGCTGATAAATGATTGAGATTGGTTGATAAAAAATCAATGAAAAATTGACCAAGATTGACAAGGAGATCAAATTGATAGGTGCTAATTTACGAGGAACAATGACTAATTGATCCAAATTGATATGATTAAAAAGGACAACGATTGATGACAAATCGATCGCAAAATGACAAGATTGATCAGGACAAGGATCGATAACGAATCGACCACAAGGTGACAAGATTGACAAGAGGACAAGGATTGATGACGAATCGATCGCAAGATGACAAGATTGACAAGAGGACAAGGATCGATGATGAATCGATTGCAAAATGACAAGATTGACAAAAGGACAAAACCCTAATTCTATCATTGATTAGGATTGACGATGTCCAAAATGAAATCGAATTGACGATGTCAAAATTTGCCAAATGAGCACGCACATTGATGCGACAGAATAAGATCAACCAAAATCATGACTGAAGATTGTTATCGACAAGACCAAATTCGAAAGTGAGAAAAATGAGGAATGTAGAAGAATGACTCGATGCTCCCAAATGATAAAGACCAAATGCACAACATAGAAGAAATGTTAATGCAACGCAAGAACCCTAAAATAAGGCAATGTGCAAATGTTAAAGTATGACTCCACAAGCGTTGACCATTTTTAGACGTCTACATTTTGCCACTCTTTGAGACAATGTGATTCTAAGCGTTCTTTCAAAGAACAATAATGAAAATGCCCCAGACAATAACAATGACATATGTATGCCCCCTCGAGGAATTGGCCAGAAACATCCAGAAAAGAGGCCAATTGATCGACAAGAATGATAGAAAATGATAGGAGCAAACAGATGAAAGATCAGAGGTTGGATACACAAATGACAAGCAATGGAAGGTACAAAAGACCATGACCAGCATAAGATGGAGAGGGTGCACGTCCATCTAGGCACTGACAAAGATCTATAAATGAGACAAGGAGAAGGAAAAGAGCTCATTTGCACTAGCCAAAATGGAGGATTTGTTGCTCTGGAAAAGGACCCTTGCATAGAGATGGTGAACATTCCAATGGCAGATCACCTCATGGAATGTGTACGCACCTACAGATGACTGGACGATGCGGGAGCAGTGGTATGTATCTCAAAAACCCATATTGTCAATTTCATGAATTGTACTGGATTGCGGGGCATTGCGGGGCCCACAGGGAAGTCAAAAATGGACATCTGTGCCTATGTGGGTGCATTCTATGCTTGTGTGAAGATGTTTTGTGCCTGTGTAGGGTACACAGGCATAGCTTGATGCTGCACAGGCACAGGACAAGGTACACAGGCGCAGTTGTGCACTTAGGACCCCAATTTGACTGAAAATAGCGCGCGGATGATCCCGAAAAGAGGGAGAAGGGTAGAATAGGTCAAAATAGATAAGAAACACCCTGATTTGTGCATGAAACAAGGAAATGCAGCCCGTAGGAGAAAACCCTAAAACTAACAAAGTGTGCCCCAATTGTGATGCAGAGTCAACAATATCCATTGATTACACGGGAGAATAGACCCGATTGCTTCATTTTATGACATAGACTCAAGAGCACAGATAGAGATACATTAGCAGGACTTGGATTATACTATATTACATTCATGCCTGAGATTAGGGCAAACACAGGACTGCTTACCGCATTGGCAGAGCGATGGTATTCAGAGACTTCCTCATTCTATCTGCCGACTGGAAAGGCGACGGTGACACTAGAGGATGTGTGGTGTATCCTCCGCATTCTGATTCATGGGGAGATGATAGTGTATGACCCAGTGATAGGGAGAGACACTTTGTGTAGATTATTTGAGTGCGACGCAGATGATCTAGATATCGTAGAGAGGGAGATTGGTTGGGAGACCATGGCAGCAGAATACGATCAGTGGTGATAGCATACCTATTAGCAGGTGATAGACGAGAACATGGATTCCCTATTAGATGGGGAAGAGTGTTAGAGCAGATGGTGATAGAGGGGACTGTATACGCATGGGGACCATGTGTGCTTGCTATGCTATATTTTTAGTTGCATCAAATAGCATATCAGAGGGTACAGACTTTGAGCTGTGGGGTCACACTGTTATAGGTATGGGCATTTGAGAACATAGCCATATGTTGACCAATTGTAGAGAGATAGGTAGTACCACATTGACTGTATGTGTACTGTAATGGGGGTATGCTGAGACAGGGTCCGTTTTGATACATATTGTATTGGCTACATGAGCTAGATAGATTGAGAGAGTTCACATGGAGGCCATATCAGGATTGCCCTGGATGGTCAGATGATAGTGATGAGCTACCGTATTGCAGACAGGAGAGGTACCTGATTGGGCGACCAGTGAATCACCAGAGAGTGATTGAGATGTATCTATCGGAGAGAGTCAGATGATAGTTTGGAGAGAGGTAGGATGTACCAAGAGGAAGTACACACTTTGCTTGATCTCACAGAGAGATGAGTCAGTGGGGGAGGATGATTCAACCACACATAGCATATGCTGACTTCACACAGCTACAACAGAGACAATGGGATTGGAGATTAGATGTGGTGGACGTCAGGATGATAGAGGAGTATGAGCGATGGTTTGCATGATGACGGCCTTTGCCATTGATAGATCTTGATATTCCGGTACCTAGGAGATAGGAGGACTTTCCACTCGCTGGAGAGGAGGAGGGAGATGATGAGGATGGAGAGGATGAAAAGGATGGAGGGGATGATGAGGAGAATGATGAGGATGGAGGGGATGATGAGGAGGATGACAAGGATGGAGATGTGGACGAGGAGGATGAGCCAGACCTAGCCGATCAGGAGGCATTTCAGGATATACCCATAGAGCCAGAGACAGTTAACATAGAGGAGATGGAGATATGTAGGGCCACCATAGCAAGTCAGCATGATCACATTGCGACTTTAGAGAGACAGAATGCTATCTTGAGGATAGAGCAGGATCAGTTCAGAGTAGAGATAGCCAGACTTACAGTGGCTCGAGATACAACAATAGCCCAGGCACAGCAAGCAGAGCAGAGAGTGACCGAGTATATTGGGTCGATTAGGGATGCCGGTGCACGTGAGATGGCATAGATGTTGGTAGAGACCAGAGAGGAGATATGCCATTGGAGGACACTATATGAGAGTTTAATTCCACCAGAGGAGAGAGCAACGTCATATTGGGCACGATCAAGGACAGAGAGCAGGCCATGCTCTCGGAGGTTAGTGAGCAACATGGGGGTGAGTGGACCTAGAAGACCACCATAGCCAGGACCAGGGATAGGAGGGACATCATCCTTGAGACATGGCAGGGATGAGGAGGATAGAGGGAGCACCCAGTGACAGAGGCACGTGCTCCTTACGACAGAGACATATATAGTTTGACATTATGTACTCAGCTTGCAAGCCATACCTAGGATAGACAGTCCAATTTTGTACTCCGATATTGTTTTGATATATGATATGATATGCAGCTATATGATGGGATGCAATGTGTTATGGCTTATGTTTACTTTCCATGTATGGATGTCTTATGCACTATTTATGTACCATTGTGGAACATGTATCGATATATTTTTATGTGTTTTTTTTTTAATGCATTTATAATATGAAATGGATAAAATGCTTGATATGGGCTTGATATAATGCAAACGCACTAACCAATGAATGCAGGATGCAGCTTATGTTTTTTTTTTTGTGGAGATCGGAGAACTAGATCGAACTAACTACCCAAACTGACAGAAGAAATGTTAGTAAGAAGAAATGAGATAGAGGACAGTTAGAGATGAAGAAAAACTTGCTTTTACAAATGCACATAAGTAGGTGAGAACCTTTATTTATTGTAGCAAAGCGGATGCAAAGCATCATGGCATTGAAGGCCAGAGCTGAAATGCAACCCCTTTTGAAAAAGACAGACACATCGCACACAAGGAATGAGTGAATCATCCTAGGGTGCATACATCAAGGGTCAAGGTATGTGCGGCATTTACAAAGCGAATGTATTTATCATAGACACCCAATGATATAGTTGCCCCAGTTTGTGACAAACATTCCACAAACAACAAACACAACAAAGAAAAGAAAAAGGGACCATGAACCATCCCGGTCACTCTAAATCACTCAGTGACATCCTCGAGCAACATAGGAACATGATCGAAGCCAAAGATAAATCAGTAAAAAGATAAGACTCACAAATTCGACCAAGTCAAACAAACATTCTGATCGTCATTATCAAAAGTGGAACACAAGAATGATCATGTTGTCTGGTTCCAGGAAATGTGGTACCCTGTCTAAGATAGGACACAGTCTGGTTTTGAGTATACCACACCCTGTATAAGACCCATGATAATAATGACAAGGACAAATGATATTGATGTTGATTGATTGATATGACAATTTTGATCAGTTTGAATGTCTGGTTTGATTGAAAAATTCATCTGTTAATGCATGATTTCAGTAAAGCGCAGTGTTGTAACATGTTATCTATTTGTTGTTTACACAAATGTTTGATCGATTGTCGTTGGATGTATGCTCAAGATCTGTCTATGCACAAAGGGTACCATTTATTGACAAAATGTAAAATGCCAAAGAAATTGTTTTTGGATTTTGATGTTTTTCACTTTGTAGGAATTTTGAGTGTTTTACAATTTTTCTGTTCGTTTTTCAGGACTTTATTTGACTTTTTAGGGATTTTTTCAGGACATTATATGATTTTTAGGGATTTTTTCAGGACATTATATGATTTTTAGGAATTTTTTCAGGACATTATTGATTTTTATGATTTTTTTTAGGACATTATTTGATTTTTATGATTTTTTTCGGGACATTATTTGATTTTGGTGATTTTTTTTAGGATATTTTTCAATTTTTATGATTTTTGCCCCCAGTGTCTAGCAAGGCAAGGAATATGACAGGTGAATAAATAGGATTTCTAAAATTTTGGTGGATAGAGGGAAGACAAAGGCCTTTTATCATGGAGACAATACGGATGCAATTTTCAAGGGCTATGGCGTGATGGGACAAGAGACTGGATATGACAATGTAAAGCAGTGACATGGCATGAGGGACATGTCAAGAGGTTTTTGAAACCATGTTTAAATTTTGTGTCCTTATGTCAGATCAAGATCAAGGAACAAAAAAAAGAGTGTATGGATAGTGATAAGATATGGATAGGATAAGCAAGACCAAGAATGGATAAGGGACATGGACTGAAGGTCGGGATTGGCTAAGGGATAGTGGTAGAAAGTTGTAATAAGATAGGGAATATGGATGAAAGGTTGTAATAAGGAAATGGATAAAGACCAAAAGCTATGATGGACTAAAAGCTGCAAACAAGATGCATGATGCTCATGACGATCCTCAGCCTTGTCAAGATAAAAGGTGGAAAGAGGAAATGGACATGAGGGACAATAGGATAATGGAGGAGTATGACATGGTATAATAGGATGATGAAGGGCAATAGGATATGAAGGAGGAAACCTGCCCCCAAGTGTAGTGTGCAAGAAGTTCATAGATTGCGCATGACGCCTGTTTGCCAGGTTTTCATCATGATACTTGCCCAAGGAACCTGTTTGCCAGGTTTTCACCAGTGGATGAATTATTTTTGCTTTACTTTTTTTTTCTTTTTTTTGTCTCTTTTTTTTTCACTTTTTTTTTTTTTTTTTTTGACTTTTTCAATAGAAGGTGGACACATGATAGGGGATGGAAGAAGGACTCAAGCATCTTTTTCTTTTTGGGTAGTAGCCTTGAAAAAAATGGACCATGACGTTTAAAAGCATGCTCAAAGATGTTGGTAGGATAAGGACATGGAATATGAGATGAAACTAAGGCAAGGATTTATGCAAAGGATTGGACCAGAGGGATGGAAGGATGGAAAATATGCATTGGATAATGGATAGGGTATTAGAAGAATTGGGCTTGAGTGGATAGAGATGTTGGCAAGATTGACATTGGCACACACCGTGAGGGGTGATGGACTGATGGAGGAAAGATGTATTTTGGATATTGAGATTTTGATGGAGGAAAGGCTTGGGATTTGGGGACATAAGGGCCCAAAATGGATGAAGAAGGTGATGGAGGAATAGATTTGAGAGGTTTGGATGGAGGAATAGCAATTTTAGATGCCAATTTTGATGATTCTTTAGGCTTTTGTGCTTCAAGGAGCCACTTAGGGATCCACATGGTTTTTGTTTTTTCATGTTTTTGTGGTTCATTGGAGTGCATTGCTTGCACAAGGGATTTAGGAATCCATATATATTTTGACTTTTGTTTTTGAGCAATGGGCCTTTGTGACCTTTTGGATTTTTCCTTTTCTTTTTGGATCATATTTTTCTTTGCTTTGACATGTTGATTAGATTGGACATGTTGATCCTTGAATACATGTGGATTTTTAGAATTATGACTTTTATGCTTGGCATCCAAATTGCTTGGAGGGGGAAAGGATTGCATGGATGGATATGAATGAAATGGACTTCTTTTGGATTGATGAAATTTACTCAAGGATGTGTGCCTTTGCTGACCTTGCATAAAGGATGAAGGGATATAAGGACCTAAGATGGATGGAAAGTATGATGGGGAAGGTGTATGTTTTGATTTTGATGGAGGGATACCAACGTCTTGAGAGTGAGTTGTGTAGACATGACCCTTAAGATTTTCTTTGATATGGAGGGGCTCTTTCTTATGAAGATCTACTCCTTTACCTTTATGAATATCTTGACTTGTAGGATACTCCTTTCTTTGGGAAGAAGACATGAGTCCATTATGAGGTGGATATGATATGAGAGAAATAATGAGATCTTGAAGTGGATCAGATTGCACCAAAGTGGAAGAACCCATTATGCATGTCGAGGGTTAATGAACATCTTGCACTGACACGTTAGAATCATGAGGGGGACTAGGATCATGAGGGGTATTAGGATCATGAGGGGGATTAGGATCATGAGGGGGACTAGGATTGTGTAGTGGACATGGTTCAATGACAAGCTCTTCAAGAGATGGAATGGGAGAAATAATAGGATCATCAAAAGAAAGGAGATCTTGGAGTGTATATGGAGCATTAAGACAAGGAGATGGAGGAACAAAAGGATCTTGTGGAGGATTTAAAGGAATAATTTGATCTTGACAAGGAGGAAGATCATTGGAATCCTCTTTAAAGGTGTTTTGCTCTTGACTTTTAATGGGATCATCAGAAAGGATGGAAGGGATATCTTGATCTTTCTTAGGAAGTGGAATGCCAATGGGATTTGAAAGGACATTTTTTTCATGAAATGGAATGGGATCATTTGGGATTGGATGGACTAGGATATCTTGATCTTGCTCAAGGAATGGAGTGTCAATAGGACTTTGGATAGGATGGACAAGAATAGGGGAATCATCATGAGTGTCTAGGAACATGGGGTCCTGGTCAACAATTGGATGGGATGATAAGGTTTCAGGATCGTGATCTTGATATTTTTTAAGACATGTTTCTTTATGCTCTAAATTATCCTCTTGACATGGGGTTGGACGTTGGATATGCATGGAGGATTCTGACAAGGGATCAATGTTTTGGCATGAAGGAAATGCACTTTGAACATTTGTGATGGATTCTAGCAAGGAATCAATGCTTGAACATGAGGAAGAGGGACTTCGAATGGGGTCCTCTAAAATAGGTAATGGAAATAAAGTGCATGGTGGCATTGGGTCTTGTATTTCTGAAACATGACAAGGATGTGCATCATGAATTGGATTATCTTGGCAATCAATTATGGATAGCTCTTGGATAATGTCATCCTTGGGTGTATTGTTTGATGAGGACAATATGGAAGGTTCTTGTGAAACTTCTAAAGGTGTAGGGATAGATGTCACTGGAGAGTCAATTTGTTTGTGGGGGGATGAGGCATTGCTAGACATAAGTGTATTATCTTTATCTTCCTCAAAGAACTCACTTGGTAATTTCCTTAGGATCATTGCAATAAAGCCACCTTTCTTTCGAGGTTTTGACATAGTTGTATCTGGAAAGTGAACTTGTTTGGCAAGAATTTGGTTTTGGTTTGATGTCATGTTTTGATATTGGACTTGATGTTGATCAAATTGGTTTGACATGTTCAAAATTTGGCTTGGTGCATGTTGCAAGTTTTGTTTTTGAATGTTTGGTTGTGGTTGTTGACATTGATATGTTGATTGAACTTGCTGATATTCCACCATTGGTTGAACTATTTGTGGACATTGTATAATTGGTTAGACATATTGTTGAAATTGGACCATTGGTTGTGTTGGTTGAATATGTTGGACCATTGGTTGTGTCTGTTGGAAATGTTGGAGCTGTTGAACAATTGGTTGTGATGGTTGAAAATCTGATTGATAGTAAACACCTTCTTGTTCTTGATGTGGAGGCACATAATGTTGTTGTCTCTTTTCTTGAAATTGTTTCATCATCTCTATTTATGAGAGGAGAGCTAGTAAGTTTGATCGTTCAATAAGTGATCTTACATCAATTGGCTCAATCTTTGGATTTCGACCTGGAAATTTTTGAAACATTTTGGACATTTGTGATCTATTCTTTTCAATTTTTTTCACTCTTTGTTCCAATATCTCCTTTTCTTGAGCTAGTTTCTCCTCTAGTTTTTGTATTTGGAGACTTGTTTCATCATAAAAAGTTTGATCAATGTTGCTTTGTTGTTGGGTTGGATAGAATTGTGATTGCATTGTCGGTTCATATGTCAAAATTTGTTGCATCATTGGTGCTTGGAACCTTGTTTCAATAGACATGTCACTATGCAATGCAATATTTATTTTTTTGGGGATTTTTTTATTTTAAAAGGATGATGTATGATATGCAACTAAATGTAACCTAAATAGACAAAAATGCAATCTATGGCAAGACCTAATGGAAATCTATCTTGGATATGACAATGAAATGAAAACTTAGGGAAATGATTTTGAACCTAAATGCAAAATGAGGATGCTTGCAATGAAAAGGACTAAAATGAAGGGAGATGACAATATGCCCTAGGACCTAAGTTGGACTATGCAAAACCTAGCCTAAAGTGACATGAATTTTGAAACAAAGATATTCAATGTTTTGACAAGCCATGTTCAAATGTTGGATGAATACTTGGACAAATTTGGACTTTTGTTTGGATTTGTTTGACAAATGATGTTTTGTGACAATTGTATAATTCAACTTTTGACAATCACAAAAGACAAGATGTTTGGACTTAGACCCAAGACAATCATGCTCATTCACAACAAATCTTATGGCTGGCAAGGGCAATATCTGTTAAATCCTCTAACCATAAAATACAACACTTAGCCAGATAGCTAGATGCTTGGTAGCACTGGCTCCCCCTTACAGTGCACTCACTTCTCGGGCATACCAAGCTTCGAGATCAAGGGGCATCACTTCCCAAGAACTTGCTATCTCTAACTAAGGAGTACATGAGAGGTGTCTTCGGCATGCACCTATCACAATGCCTAAGCCAATAGATAGAAGGATTTTGGCCTCTAAAAATGAGAGATTCTAGTAAGGGCATCTGTTCGGGTGGGTATTGATCTGGTGAATAAATCATCGCAATACCATTCCAGCACCCATTGTCTACAACTTTCGTTGCATCCATAGTTATTTAGAGTGGTTCAAAAGAGCTTGGCTTTAGCTCGTCACCACTTTGGGTCGTTCCCTCTCACCAATGCATGTGCGAAGTGCCAGGCAAATCGAGAGGCATGCCCAACTCTAAGGGTTAAAACATGCAATCAAATTGAAAACAAACAAAGTATGCATGGTGTTCATTATCCTTTAAGAAATGAAATGTGCAACTACTTAAAAAATTTGCAAACAAGATGTTTTAATGTGAGTCTTTGACTGCGTCCTACATACGATTCGTTAGTAGTTGCATTTTTGTCTTCATCATACGTAACACCAAGATGCTCCACAGAGAATTAGTACCAAGGAAAAACCAGAATGCAGAAAACAGAATGAAAAAAAAAAAACAATTTTTTTTGTTTTTTTACACAGGCGCTAAATGCCTTAACATAGGCGCAAAACCCATCAACACAAGCGCAGAAGTGCCCAGAGAGCTCTGAGTTGCCCTATTTCTTGAGTTTTTCACTTGCAAACAACTCAAAAGCACTCAAAACATGGTTAAGCGGTTAGTTCACATCGGGTTCACCAATTAATGTAGATAGGAATTTGGAAATCATCAAAGCAAGTAGGAATTTAGACTAGCTCAATCACAAAAACTAAATTACAATGATAACAATCCTAAAAACATTCAATAGAGACATGAAAACAAGATATTCAAATCAAATGCAAACCATCCCAAATGCGAATATCTTCTTCATGATTCTCCATTGTCCTTCTTTCTCCTTCAAATTGCTTTGTTTGTGGATCTCACCTACAAATGCAAAGGTATAACATGAAAGCAAGATTGACAAGATGAGATGACAGCGTAAGGATACTAGAAGTGTGATTGATTGATCGGGCTCGATTAAAAAATGTCATTAATTGGGATCGGGATCCTTTGATTGAAGAAATTCATCCAATTTATAGACAAATTGGAGAGATGACAAGATTAGCATGAAGAGATTTGAAAGGAAATTTCAAATCAAGAATGACAAATATGACACATTATGACAAATTAACACTTTCTATGCAAGATTGATTGATTGACAAATTATGACAAATTATGACAAGATTCCTATGTCATTCCCATGAAATTAGCAGAAATATTAGAAAAATAGGAGAAAATAGAAAATTAGATGAATTGTAAATTAGGAAATTAGAAATTGATGAAAATTAGGTAAATTAATTAATAATTTTTCATTCATTAATTAATTCACAAAAAGAGGGGGAATTAATTAGCCAATTAAATAAATATTTAATTGTGACAAGAAGACTTAGGATAAATAAATAAATTATTTAACCTAGAGGGAAAATGACAAACAAGATTAAATGAATAAATCATAAAACCTTAGAAGATGAATTAGAAATGCAAGGATGACAATTAGGTCTTGACAAAAGATAATTGATGCAGGGTCGATCATGATTCTGATTTTGATTGACAAAAGACCAATGTTGATAAATGATTGAGATTGGTTGATAAAAAATCAATGACAAATTGACCAAGATTGACAAGGAGATCAAATTGATAGGCGCTAATTGACGAGGAACAATGACTAATTGATCCAAATTGATATGATTGAAAAGGACAATGATCGATGATGAATCGATCGCAAAATGACAAGATTGATCAGGACAAGGATTGATAAGGAATCGATCACAAGGTAACAAGATTGACAAGAGGACAAGGATTGATGACGAATTGATCGCAAGATGACAAGATTGACAAGAGGACAAGGATTGATGATGAATCGATTGAAAAATGACAAGATTGACAAGAGGACAAAACCCTAATTATATCATCAATTAGGATTGATGATGTCCAAAATGAAATCGAATTGACGATGTCAAAATATGCCAAATGAGCATGCACATTGATGCGACAGAATAAGATCAACCAAAATCATGACTGAAGATTGTTATCGACAAGACCAAATTCGAAAGCGAGAAAAATGAGGAATGTAGAAGAATGACTCGATGCTTGCAAATGATAAAGACCAAGTGCACAACATAGAAGAAAGGTTAATGCGACGCAAGAACCCTAAAATAAGGTAATGCGCAAATGTTAAAGTATGACTCCGCAAGCATTGACCATTTTTAGACATCTACACATATAGATCATTTTGATAGCGAAAAAGTAGAAGAGAGATTGGAATGTAGAAAATAATTGTTTTGGTGGCAGCGAAGGTTTTTGGTTATGGTTTCTATTTGAGCTTAAACTGGTACTAAGCCTGGCATGAGATATGTTGTTTTGAGCAGTACATTGTATTGGATTTAATTATCCATTTTGTAGTCAATGAGACTCTTCATTGAGCAGTGAGCTCTAGGCTATTGGCCTCCCTGCATGTGCAAGCCCCTTTATTGTAAGTAGTATTTATTCATTGGCCAGTGAGTAAATATTGTGGGTCATAAATCCCACCGAGGTGTTTCTATGTTGTCTCTATTATTTTTGTTTACTGCATTTATTATTATTTCCCGGTACACTGTTTTGGGTTGCAAAGTTATAAATAAGTTTAAATATTCAAAAAACTAGCTAGACACTGATTAACCCCCCCCCCTCTTAGTGTCTATGGGACTGTCATTAAATCTAACAATTGGTATCGGAGCCTGGTCCTCTATTTGAAAAAACCTAACAACTTGAGGAAGATTCTGAAACTGGTACAGATGGAGAACTTAAGAAAATAGTTGGAAGGAGCTCTTGAAGATTTTGATGTAGAAAAATTGAAGAATATCAAACTTGAAGATGATCTAAGGACTGCTAAGGAATTCATTAAAGGACTTCAGGAAAATCTAGTTATAACACAAAATAAAAGAAAGGAACCTCATGAGAAGATGCAGAATGATGATGATGAAAAGGAAACTCTTAGAGACATTGCAAATAAGTTAAGGCAAGAGAACATTAGTATGAAGAATGAAATTCAAGATATGACTATGAGGTTATGTAAGGATATTGAAGATAGGAATAAGAATGAAGAAGACTTGACTAGGACACTTAATGATGTAGGAAATGAAAATCTGAGACTTGGTCATGAAAATGGCATGCTAAAGATAGATTTGATTCACATGCAACATGATAGGGAGGAGCTTATAAGACAAGTTGGAATTCTGGAGAATGAGTTGGTCACTGCAAATGAACACAAAGACAAATTCAAGAAAAGTTCAGAAAGGCTTGATGACATGTTGAAAAGACAAAAACCTGATGGAGATACAAATGGACTTTGATTTGAACATGGAGAAAGTTCTTGTACTGCAAATAATCAAGATCAAAACAAACCAGTAAGACAACCTAATGCTTATAAATTTAATGGGAAATGTTTCAATTACAACAAATATGGTCATAGAGCAAATTAGTGTCGATTTAGAAATAATCAGAATACAAACTCACCAATCGGTCAATGTTCCAAATGCAACAAAGTTGGTCATAATTCAAAATATTGTAGAATGAATGTGAAATGCTATGTTTGTGGTAGATTTGGGCATTTATCTAATCAATGCAGATCACAAACCGGTCAAGGATATGGAAAGGCTATTTAGAGGAAAAATGTAACTTGTTATGCATGTAACAAAAATAGACATATTGCAAAATTTTGCAGAAGCAAGACTATACTGGCAAAAAAGAAAGGATCTAGTTTTAAGGGCAAAGAAAAGGTAGATGAAGTAAAGCAAGAATTTTCAAAACAATGGATTAAGAAGAGTGATCAGAAATTTGATGAAACTATCTTTGCACCGATAGAACAGAGTAACCCTCCACCGGTAGGAGATTCTTCATCCAATTGAGGAATAATCCTTAGGGGGTATTGTAGCAAGTTGAAAATTATGCATTCTACCCTCAGTTAATGGTCAGAAGATACATTTCTTCTTTACCAGCAGATGTGTTAAGTTTTCACTTAACCGACGAGCATTTAATGTGGTTTTAAAGAACCTTTTTGGCTATAAAGCACCGTAAATCCCTCATTTCAACTCACCAAGAATTCAAACAATCAAAGAGAACGAAACTGAGCTAGGGCATCCTAAGGCAGAGCTGTGAAGTGATTTTCAGGCATTCAGAGAACTTTAGTTAAGAGGTATTTATCATAATGGCAACATCATCTTCTGTTCTCGAGTTTATTGCAAAACCTATCATTGTTGAAAATGTCAAATGCCCTAGACTCGTGTTTAAGATTATCCCCAAGATTGCAAAGAAGGATGATTCTCCCGGAGCTTTTTTGAAAATTTTGAAGGGTGTAGCATTTGCTGAAGACCCTAGAATCTACATACATTGCAACATAGCAAACCTAGGGACTGGGGATTTGAAGAAAATATTTAATGAGGTTATTACCGATAAACAAGGTGCAATTAAACCTAAGCATAAGATTGTGGAAGACCTAGGTTTTGTAGAGATTCTGAACATTCCCGAATTTCCAAAGGAAGTTGTAAGACTTGTATTAAGAAAAGTCCATGGAGAGTTCACATGGTTAGAATCTGTTTGCAAGATAACCAAGGAAGCAATTAAGGCAGTCATCGGTTTACCTTCAACTGGTAGTAGGCCTAATAAAACCAATAAAATACCTAACAAGGGAGTTATGGAGTTAACCAGAGCCACATCTGATAGCAGGTCACTTAGAGTCAATGATGTCAAGGATACAAATGTGAGATATATTAGTATGGTACTTGGATATAAAGCAACACATGCCAATAGATAGAATTTGGTTTCTAGCCTTTGTATTCACAGTGCATATGAGATGGTGAAAAATAATGCTAAGATAGATGTTTGTGAATAGCTTAATGGTGAACTGGTTGACAATTTGAAGAATATTAAGGGAGATAAGAAAGGTACTTTCCATTTTGGGAACCTTATAGTATTATTGATGCTATACTTTACCAAAGAGATACCCGACATAGGTCACAAGGATTTTGGTTATGACATACCAGTAGGAAAACAAATATAGGAAGCTTTCACTGGTATGGGCACTAACTATGATAAGAACATTGCAGATTACTTCAAAACATTTCAAACTAAGATGAGAGCAAGAGAGAGATTACCGCAGAGCATAGTTGATAAGTATGACAAGCAAATTTGTTTTGTCATTAAGAGAGATGAGATTTGGATGGAAGCAGTAAGCCCTAGAACTGTTTGGGTTACTAAGATGGGTTATGAGGTAGACCTACCTATTCTGGAAACATATGCAAAGGCTCTACTTGATGCACCTAGAGAGCCATCCAAAGGAATATTTGGTAATGCAAAAACCATTGCAAGTAATGTATCTATGCAGAAAGAAAGGAAGAAAAGAGACAAATTTATCAGAGATGCCTCCAAAAAGGCCAGTGAAATAAAGGAAAATGTCATGAACATCGGTGGTATATCAACTAGTGAGCTTACAGGAATACAACCGGAAACACATGTTTCACCGGTTGTAACATCTTCTGATACTGATAGTGGCAAGGATGCTAAGTTTAAGAGAGTAGAAAGGAAAAGAAAAACCCCTCCGGTACCATCTCCTTCACCTAAGAAAACAAGGACACTAAGGAAAAAGCAACAGGCAGTTAGGGAACCACAAAAGAAGCTTACACCAAAGAAGAAACAAACACCGGTTACCCGTGTTGTCTTCAAAATCTGATTCCCTTTAACATCCTTAAAATAATATGATTGAACTCAATACAAAAGAGACATCAAAGATAAGGAAATTCCCAAGACAACATATGAAAAGGTTTGATTGAACCTTCTACACTTCGGACTTACTTAGAGCCTAGGTGGGTATACCTTTGTGAATTGAATTCACACTTTCAAACATAAACCCACAACAAACCAGTCCAGAAAAACAGTGGATCTATTCACCTTGAAATTAACTAAAAAACAAAGAATGGAAATTATATTTAAATTCACCATTTCGATAAACAAAACATGCAATAAACAACTTCAATCAATACCAGTGCCTTATCCAAGGTCACAGAGTCATCTAAACTCAGATAATACTCCTCAAACAAAATATCTTTATGCATCCTATTGGCTTGGTTTCTATTAATCCTTGTATATGCCTGACACCTACAAGAACTTATGCATTCCAAATTAAGCTATGATCATCAAAATTCAAAGTCCCTTCCAAAGAGTTTACTGGTATGAGTGATCCCCGCATCTTTAATTTCCCTCCTAAAGAGAAAAGCTAACGAACACTTCTACTAAAATTGCTTTGCAATTCCATTCAAACAGAACAACCCTGGATTATTCAGAATGAAAATAGTAAACAAATTGTAAACACACTTGAAGACAACACAAAGCTTCATTCAAAACCGATGGTTTGTATATTGATATTAAGCTTCAAGAAATATTACAAGAAGTTTTTGAATATTCTCCATTAGACTTAGAAAAGCTTAGATAAATTTCTGCAGCGTTTTCTTACAATTCTTTTGCGATCCCTTTTCCTCTAGTCCTGGTATCCATTTATAACAACATGGATGCACAAAGCTTCGGACTTCTTGAGGAGAGTTTGTTACAATCATTTCTTTCAAAATAAATAGGTTACAAGATTTTCGCAAAAACAGTTACAAGCTCTTTTCGGCCTCTGCAGTTTCTTCAACAGGTTATTCGGTTGCAACCTCTTCTACCTTTTCAGGGGTGCTCTCCAACTGTTTCGGATCATGGGTGGCATATTTAGTTTTCCACTCATCATACACCTCTTCTGTCAGCCATGAGAAATTAATCACTTTATCCTTGGTCTTAGTCAACCTTTTCCAAGAATTTCTCATTTTGTTGACTTCTGAATTGAGAAAACCATAATGTGACTTAATTTTCTCTATCTCTTGTATTGTCAAAACAAAGAAAGAAGCATCATCTAGATCAATAATTCCTTTAACTCTTGCTGACAATTTAGCCTCTATCTCCTTAAGCCACATTTGTTTGTCCTTTAATTGATCCGAGCTAGCAAAAACTCCTGGGAGCAACTCAAAAAATTGATCAGTATACTCCTTTTTGCACAAACTAACCTTCCTATCAACATTATCCACCTCTGCTGCTAATTGTACTAAAACTTTAGTGATGTCAGAAGTGGATTTAATGATGGGATTGGCCCTTGCTTCATCGCAGGATACACACATAAACTCTAAATCTTGCTCCCTAGGCCTCCATTTGTCAAAAATAGGTATCAAAATGGCCTGTCTCCCCTGAGCTCATTCCATATATCCATAATTTTACCTACATTATTATAGAGCAATGAGGCGTTCATTGTATCTGCAAAACTGGAAATTGTAGCCCTTACTCTCTCCTCATACTTCTTTGCATATAAGGCCTGAGCCTGTTTTAAGTTTTCTAATTCTTGAGGAGTAATTTCAACCATTTGAGAGATGGAGGGTGCTGGAGATGGTGGAAACTCAATGATAGGGCTAGTAGGTGGAGGTCTTACAGGAGAAGACGAAATCATCAGTGTTGAAGACTCACCTTGATGGTATTGTCTAGTCAACTGGCTCTGCAGCTTAGCAATGATGCTATCCTTACCTCTTACCTCCTCCTTGGTATTGTTATAGGCCTTCAAAACTGTTTCCAACTTGACTTGGAGGGCCTCTTTCTCTTTGGCTTCCTTCTCTACTACTGCAACACTAAATTTTGTAGTCTCTAACACAGTGCTAGCAGCTTCCACTACCCCTGTACTCTGCACTCTCTTCACCATCATCCCACCAAGGTAACTTGAGCCTCGGGTGTCTTTTCTTTTCTTACTCTCATTTCTCTTGAGAGACCACATGATGAGTGCAACATTATCCTTATTGAAAGTAATCCCCTCCATGGGTTTGGTCTCCTTCCTCACTGCATCTAGTACCAGGGCGTCTGCTATATCCCACTCGAGTAGAATAAGCACTCCAGCTTGTGCTACCATATCTCTCCCTTGCTCAGGGGTGATGGTTTTGAACTATTCCATCATCTCTTGCTTTATTTCCTCTTCTACCAGGGCTGGATCTTTATTAGGCTACTCAGCCTTTCTCTTTTCACATCTAGCATTATATTTATCTATGTGTTGTTTCCATATAAACTGCATAAATGCTTCTGATGTGACAAAATTGTTGTCAGCCAAGAAGGCATTACTTGCCTGCTTTATCTCAGGATCCCACTCCTGGCCTTTGAGTTCAGTGGTGGTAATGTCCATTTCAGCAGCAAGGGGTTCTTCTGGCATTCCTTCTTCCACTTCATCATAAGTGTAGGCAATTTCCCCTAGACTACCTAGCTATAGAAGTTGCTCAGCTACTGCTTGCTCATTTCCTATATGGATAGGGGATTGGGATGGGGAATACAAAAGTGTATCTGATTGTACTTCTTTCCCTACCCTTTGCTTCTTTGGGCTTTCTTGGATTTCAATGACATCTTGTATCTTCCTCTTTGCTTTAGAGGTAGAGGGCTCCCCTGTTGTAGGCATCAACACACTATAACTGGATTTTTTATGTAGTGTATAATCACTAGGAGGGATTGCTTTGCTGGAAGCTGACCTACTTAGGATCATTCTTGCCTTTTTAGGGTTGCTTTTAATTACAGCTTCCCTCTTCTCCTTCAGGGTCTGCATCACATCTTCAAAGCAAACAATTAAAAACTTTATTTTCTCCTCTAGAGGGAAAAAGCTAGACAATGGGTCATAGCTGGCATCAAACTGATGCACGAAATCCAAGGCTTTCTTATAAGCCACCCATTTCTCTTTCCTTAGCTCCTGCTCATCTAGATCAAACTCATTTCTGATGAGGTCTTTAGGAAACTGAAATTGACGGGGCCTACCTCTGCATGTTGCTTTCTTCCTAAACATGCCATTGAAGAAGTCTTCTAGATCAACACACCTAGACACTGTAGTGGAAAAATGATAAGGCTTGAGAAAATCCTCAAAGCAATTCCAACCTCCCTTTGTTATTACAAATTGGTGGGCTATGGTAGCTGCAGGGAAAATAGTCCCTTTACCCCTGCCTATCAACTCTGCCTCTTGTACACCACCAATTTGTCTAAGGATCTCTACAATTCCCACTTTGAGAGGGACCTGGTAGGGTAGCAAGAATGGGGTGCCTTTGAAACCAAACACTCTGAAAACTGTTGAGACTGGATACAAGTAAATGTCACCCCAGTTATGAAATTTTTTTATGTTCTCTGTGAATTCTTTTGGTCTTATGAATTCTAGAAGAACCTTGGGGATTCTTGGGTTCTCCAAGCAGAGGAGAGTCCTGATCTTGGATGCAATGTATTTGTCAAACTTCAAGAAACTGGCATCCTCTCTATCCCATGACAACACAGTACTCCATAATTGTACCGACATTTTTTCTCCTTCTTTCTCCTTGACAAGGTCCAGTCCACTAGCAAAGTAATCACAACCTTTGAAAAGAAAAAGATGCATCAGGAGTGAATACCATCCAAAAGGCCTATCCACCTTTCCATTCTTGATTCCTGTTAACCCTCCATGGATAGCATCAGCAATGAAAGAGGCATAATCAAATGTAATTGCAAGAGAAGGATTCAAAATCTGAGCAATCATTAACAAGTAATGATTTGGCATATTTGCTTCAGCATCTTCTCCCAAAACTTGGCAAAGTGCCCAATACATTCCTTTAGCCCTCAGGGTGAACATACTTAATGAAAAGGGCTCTTGTGTGTTGGGTCCTACAACTGTTAACCCACCTATCTTCACAAAAAACTCCTTGAGAGGCCTGTTCCTGAGATGACTCCTCTGTGCACCGTAAATTTGAGCTAATGATGTGAAATTTATAGGTTCTAGAAAATTGGTAAACTCATTAAGCCCAAAAGCTTTCCTGAATTCTTCAGCATTAATCTCAACAAGGGTTTTCCCATTTATATCCCGAATGCTTCTTGTGACTAGATCATAGTTGAGCGCAATTTGGGTCAACAAATCTATGTCCATAAATAACCCTGGGACTACCAATTTCCCAACATCTAATTCCCAAATACTGTTTTGCAGGGCTGAAGAATTTCTCATTCCAAATCCAATCTTAAATAACCCCAATCTAGACAATCGAACCTGTGGGTCTCTCAGCCAATTACCCTTGTCATACAGTCCTTCTCCTATCTTTAAACGAGGAGCTCTAGGCACTAATTCTTTTGCCTTTGATGCCTGATTAGTTGACAACATCAACTGTTTTAAAAAATCATCACAGACACTCCTTTCTGAATAATTAACTTTGCCAGAAAATTCTCTTTTAGGAGCCATTTTGAAAACATAAGAAATGAATACCACTCTTAGACAATTCTATGACAAATCAATTATCCTATCTAAAACACACCACACAGGAATTTCTACAGAGGAGTATGAGAAAACCTATTCTTCACTTGAAGGAATTTGCTCTGCAACTAAACCAACTTGCTCTATACCTGAAGAAAATAGCTCTGCATCCGCTCCTCTGCAAAAATTCTTTAAAAGATATCTTCACCCGGTTGATAGGAAATCAAATATTGTACTCAGAGTCTTAACTACAACATTGATTCCGCATGCTTCGACCGTCCCTTCAAAAATGAATTCATATGAGAATTCGTATTTTCGCTCCAACGGGTCACACGTTCCTACAAGTCTTTCATTTTGCTCTTTCGCAACTTTGTGAAGCATAACTATCGAGCAGCTTGGTCCTGCAAAATAGCGTGGGCCATCAGTTCATCTTTAAATTGATCGGCATTTTAACCATCTGAAAAGGATTTTAGGAGTGGTGGGCCCACTGACTCACTTTGAACACCTGGTGTCCAGTCACCTTCAGAGCCGACTCATCACTTTTTCATACGCTAAGGGAAAACCATTGGGCCTCAATAAATTCTTGACAGCTGTATCCGCCAGGTCATCTCCTAACTGCGACCTGACTCACCTCTGGGGCCTGCCTTTTAGCCTTTAATCCTAACCCGCTGACTGTTGTAACTTATGCCGCATGCCGCCATTTTACTTGCTATCATCAACCAGCTAGATTGTCTATGTGGCATGCCATGTCATTTTCGCAACTTCGTTGGTTTTAAACTATGCACAACTTCGCCTAGCGAAATAGCGAAAGCCATAGATTCATCTGCAAGATGCGCACTAGTTACTGGGCCTGACAACTTTAAGAGAAAAACATATAAGGCATAAATTTTGCGATTAATTAACATGACTGCCTAGGCAAACAACAAGGGGGGACACTTCCTACGACCCCATGACCCATTACTTAAGTGAATAAAGTAACGAAAGAATAGAAACCAGAGGGTTTTAAATAAACATTAGAGGATCTAAAATCAAAAACCCTGAACCCTTGAGGCCTAAAACAAAGCTGAAGCATTTGAAAAAGCACCCTACTCAAAATTTCAACAAACCATAGCCAATCATGGGAAAAGAAAAGCCCATTTTTAATCAGTGATAACAACCCGTACACTGGATGATCTACTAAATGAGATTACACAGGAAGGTAATATGGTAAATATAAACAAATGGTATAATTCTTTTAAGGATCCTGAAAAACAAACCATTCAAGAAAGCATTATCCTACATTTGGATATATACAAGAAAGTTTTGATAGAAGTGATTGATGACTTACCCAATGATTTATACTTGAGATTAGAAGCTAAAAGGCTATCTATGATGGAACTGGACAGGAAGTTTAAAGTTGAAGCACTCTTGGCTGTACTTCTGGTAAATTCTAGAGAAGAGATAGATGAGCTTATATCTGAAGCTAACCGGTTAGTATTTGTTAGTGGACACTGGCAAGTAAGCCCGATGGCTAGAAGGGTTAAGGAAATTGTAGATGAAACTGCAAATAAATGGGACATATTTTTGTTGAGAAGGAAAAGCAAGAGGAAAGAAACAGACTAAAAGTGAAAAAGACATTCAAGGTATATCAGAAAGACAAGGGAAAAGGTAAAATAGGTGGTGTACCTTCTATAAAAGTAACAAATAACATCCCTCCACCAGCTTAGGACACCCCTCCTTTAACCTCAACATCACCGGTTCATACAGATAATCCACCGGATATGGCTACTAAAGGTATTAGTCATGATGATACTAACCCAGAGTCAGAAATATCATTTACCATGAATGTGGATACACACAATATAAACATTATGGTGGAAAAAGAGACTGCAGAAGTTAAGGCAAATGATCTCAAAGACAACAACATCCCAAAGAATCCGACACAAACTATTGACTCTCAAGAAACTAAGATACCGTTTCAAGCAGAGCAACCAGATACTGAGAAACTAACAGAGGACAAGATAACTAGCATAGGGTCACTAGAATCTGAGAAACTGATAGTGGTATAGATAGAGAAATAATCTGAGGTAGAGGTTCATGTTGAGTCTGAGAAATTGATAGTTGCAGAGGTGCTTAATCAAACTAAGAAACCATTAAAGGTATAGGTACAGACACAGACAGATCCACCAGAAGAATATATAAGTAAAGTGGATGCATCTGATGGAATTAAAGAGGATGTACTGAAGGTAATTGGTCAAACATCTATTGAGAAGAAACCCATAGTAGAACTGAGAACATCTACAGGTGAATTCAGACCCACTAACATCATAGAGGTTCTATTGGATTCTATTAAAAGGATAACTGATTGCAATGCCTTACCATTTAAGTAAATTGATAACACCTTACCTATCCTAAAGATGATTGCCCCTAATTGTAAGATAGATCACATTAATGATTCTTTAGGTAAATTGGACACATTGTCCAAATTCATTGCTGATAATGTAATAACCATAGATAAGGTGAATGAGGATACCATTAAGGAGAGAGTTGACAAAGAGAAAAATACATTGTTTGAGAACACCATAAAGAAATGTACCAATCACTTGAACACACTATTACTGGTACTTAATTCTACAATTTTGGAGTAAAAGGAGTTATATAGAGAAGCATGTAAACCTCACTTTTTTGACAAAGGACATTGATGAGGAGATTAAAAATACTCAAAAGGAAATTTATGACATTGCAGATAATATAATAGGTTCATCTGGACTTATATCAGTTTTTGAGTAGAAAATGGCAATTTTTAAGGAGAAGTTGGAGAAACTTGAGAAAGAGAAGGCAAGGATAAGCTCCAATGTTTGGGAACTCAAAAGTAAACTTGGTCCAAAATTGGACAATCTTATTACTTAGAGAGTTGAATTATCTAAGGCAACAGTACAAGAAAAGAAATCACCAGAGCAACAAATGTAATATCTCACCTGTATGATCTAGTAGATTGAGGCAACTCTAACTGACAACAACAAGTTTATGTAGAGTTTGAATCTAGTTTTGGCGGACATTTTTTCAGATAGTAACCAACTGGTTACAGACCTTGAGGTAGCATTTTTGTACTCTTTTGATTATTTATGAAATCCTTTGTCATTGATGTCAAAGGGGGAGTAGTGGAGAGAAAAATGCATGTACAGAGGAGATCACTTCCTTAGGGGGAGCACACCATTTTGGATTTCAGTTCTGGGATATCAATTTTGGATTTTTCTAATGAGTGTTGCCATCAATGCCAAAGGGGGAGATTGTTGGTATTCTACACTCTAATGAGAATAGTTGATGTTGTCATTGATGGAAACCAATCGACAATAGGTTTCTACATGCCTGAGATCACATATATCATACACCGGTAGACACCAGCACCGGCAGGCGCTTACACCGGCATTCAGATTACATCGGCAAGAAAGCATACCGGCACTCCAACCAACATGGGATGAACTTTTGTTTATTGTAATATAATTATCTTTTGTAAGCCAACATGGTATATTGTAAAGACTCATATATGTATGAGATCATATAGATCATTTTGATAGAGAAAAAGTAGAAGAAAGATAGGAATGCATGGTAGAAGATAATTGTTTTAGTCACAGCGAAGGTTTTTGGTTATGGTATCTATCTGAGCTTAAACTGGTACTGAACTTGGCATTAGAGATGTTGTTTTGAGTAGTACATTGTATTGGATTTAATTATCCATTTTGTAATCAGTGAGACTCTTCATTGAGTAGTGAGCTCTAGGTTGTTAGCCTCCCTGCATGTGCAGGCCCCTTTATTATAAGTAGTATCTATTCATTAGCCAGTGACTAAATATTGTGGGTCACAAATCCCACCAAGGTATTTCCCACACTGGGTTTTCTCGTTAAAATATCTTGTGTTATAGTGTGTTTCTATGTTGTTGTAATGCCCCGCCAGGAAACCCCTAAGGGTTTATGTTAAAAACACTCGAATAGAGTGTAAATATTTTTTTTTTATAATATTATTTAAGAGTATTACTGATAAGTTACAACATTAAGATAGTTTGGAGTTATCTAAAACTTAGATAGCACAGCGGATGGCTAAACGATCCTAAGGAGTTTCTCAACGTGATTACATAATCCTAACACCTAACTCAACTTGCATCAATTGATCCATTAATCTGGATATCTTAATTGTGAGATAATGCATAAGACATGATTATATGAATGTTCAATGAATTGATGTCTTAGGATTTTAGGAAGTGTTCATTTACTTTGGGTGGTTAGGAGACCATCGTGAGGTTATTTACTCAATGCACCTTAACACCTATTTAATTTAAGAGGCCTCCCTTAAGGTTCAATGTGATAAATGTAACGAAGTTCATTCATTGGTTTTAAGATAACCACCCACCTTTGATATCTTTCTTAAATATTAAAAGTATGGCTAATAAGATGAGATTCGTTCATTAGGGATTAAACTTCCATTAATAGAGTGAGGTTCCATCATTTGAATTCAAGCATAACCAACTAATGAGTCGTAGTTCTTTTATGGAGAATAAAATGTGAGTAGCCATAGGATTCATTCATTGAAGTTTTAATAATGCTAATAGAAGGAGCCCAACTTATTAATGTGGAAATGTATTAGGACACATGAGTTCATCCTTTAAATTAAAATATAGTTAGCATGATGAAATTCATTATTACAGGATTAAAATGAAAGTTCATAGTGATGTTCTTCCATTAGGATTAGATTATAACTAACTAAATGTGTGTCACTCTTTTTAGTTAAATGAAGTTAATATGAAAATATATACATTTACTAAGATTAAGATGTAAACAACTATACAAACACTTCCCTTTTTAGTTCAATTTTAGCAATCATAAGAGATTCCTTTATTAAGGTTACAATTATGGATAAATAGTTGAGTTAACCCAATTTCCAAGTTAATTTTAGTAAGGATTATTTGTTAAGATTAAAACATGAAATAACTAAACAAATTCATCCAATATAGTGTAACATAATAACATGGCGTTACTCATTTACCAAGATAAAAAGGTAAATACCTATATAATGTTCATCCTTTAGATTTCAATCTAGGAATTATGACATTAATTCTAACTTTGTTTTCCATTCACCTTCGTTCAATTTACATGCTTAATAACAAGTTAATTCCAATGATGTAACCCAGCAAGATTCTTCCCACTATTACTACTTTTAATTAACTTTATCCAAATACTTTTCCCTTAATCTTAATTACAATCTTTTATGAACCTGATTACTAAATTTGTCAAGATGAATAATTTTATGCACTTTGATTTAAATTCTTTAAATTTCCACCATACACTTATACATGATAACTTAAAGCATGAAACAAAGGAAGCTAAAACATCGCATAACACAGATATGATCTCGGAGTTCACCCCTAAAGGCTACATCTCCGGGTCTGCTCAACTGCAAGACCCCTTTGGTATTATATCGTTAGGAATTACATAATTTTATAAGTCTTTTACATCTTTGCCTCTTAGGAGAACACAACCAATATACAATAGACACCTCAGTCGGAATCTACATAATGACCCCTTTTGAAGCGGATCTGACTGAACACTTCAAACAATTACAGGTTCAAATGACGGACGCTACTCTATCTAGGGATGTAACCCGCCATGACCAACACAACTACACATATGACAGAGTCCAAACAAACCTAGCAAAGTCTTGCCAGTACCTAACACAAGCGAAAACATAAAATAAACTTGCCATCTTTTCCATTATCTATTTCACATCATCGAGGAAGAAATAACTAAACTAATTGCTTTACTAAAGGAAGGTATCATTTTCTTCCGAACTTCAAATCGACACATTATTAAGTTTCTGGTGATCTTGTTAGCATATCAGTTGAGTTTTGCAAAATTCCCATGATGAACTTAAAATACTTTAACATATCAATTCCTATTTCTAAGTTCTCAGAATGCTCAGATAAAATCACTATGTGTTTTCTGAATACAGTATTAAATTAAAAATCACCAGTTATTAATTACTATTCGATATATTGATATAAATCTCCTTAAAAATGATATATATTAAAATGTTGTTTAATAACGTTCAATTCCAATTTTCATTATTATGAGCCTTCACATTAAATATAAGCATTAATAAAAACAAATAATCTATTAACTAAAAACTATATTTAAAAATAAAAACACTGTCATAAAAAAAATCATTTTTTTCATTTTTTCTATTTTATAATATTATTATGTTTTATTTTATTTTATTTTTTAAACTAATAAAAAAAATAAAACTAAAAATAAAATTAAAATAAGATAAAGAGGGGGCACTGCGGGGCCCACCTCCCAACACGGAGGAGGTGGAAGTCCCGCAGCTCCCGCGCGGCCCTGTTGTGGCACAGGGTTCCCCCTGTGGCCACCGTGCACGCAGGGTTTCCCTGCGGCCACTGTGGTCATAGGTTTTACCCTGTGGCCACAGTGAACACAGGGTTCCCTGCGGCACTGTGGGAAGGGGAATGCCGTGCGGAGCCACGGAAATTAGTGGAGAAACGGGGGAGGGGGCGACGGCGCGAGCCGAGCTTCGGCTCCTCCGCCCACCAAACCCTAACCCAAAATACATTTTTTTTTTTGTTTATTTTTTTTTTGTTATTTTCTCGATCCAATTTAAAGTCCGGTTCAAACCATAAAAAAAATTTTGAATAAAGATTTGACAAGAAACGAAATCCCTCATTATTGTATTATTATTATTTTTTTATATTCACAAACCCATTCATTTTCCAGATTTTACCAAGAACTTCATTATGGGAAAAGTATTTCCTCATCAAGTTTAAAACCACAAAATCTATTAAGAAACAAAAAATTTGATTCAAGAACAACCAAGCTTTAAAAAAAACTTAAACTAAACCTCAAAAACATTCATGGGTAATATCATTTCTTCTTTTTTTTTCAGCATTTCATGGTGAACATTCAAACACCATTTTTTTGATTCAACAAATAAATAAAAGGGGTAGTTTGGAATCCTACCTCCAAACGCATTCCGGGAAGGGTTTGATGAAGAGCTCCACCTGCAACTCAAGCAAATCTCCCATTTTTCCAAAATTTCCCCATCTCCATTTTTTTTCTCCCCCCCAAAAAGCTCTCAAGAAAGAACCCCCCAAAAATATTCAAAACTAGGTTAAAATGAGAAACCTCTTCTTTGCCCTAATTTTCCTTTTCGAATTTAAGCATTTTTTTTTTTAAAAAAATAAAAGAAACATGAAAATGGAAATCATTATTTTCCACAACTCAATAAATCTAACTTGTTTTATTCTAATTAAAATTAACATGCTTCTATTTCTTATTTAATTCTAATTTTAATCTCTCAATATCAATTTAGGCCTACATTTATATTTTGAACTGTTAACAAGGGTGAGGTATTTAAATTAATTTAAATTTCAAAAATCAATCCTTTATACTATATCAATTTTGCAAGTAAAAAGAATAATTTCCTTCTAAATAATAAAATCAACCCTTTCTATTCCAAAATGTGAAAATGATAAATTTATTTCTATTTCCCAAATGACTTTAAATCTTTCCTTTGTAAAATGCATAACTCATTAAATTCGTTATTATTAAAATTAACTATTAAATTGACTCGCTATAACATAATAAAGCGACCTTTATAATAAATGACTAATCTTATGGAAGAAATCTATTTATTTTAATTCCTCAACTTTTAATGCATAAATGAACACATTATTTCAATTTAAATGCTTTAAGCTTGCTACAATTATAATTAAAGCGATCTCTTTTTAAATTAATGATTATTCATATAAAAGAAACTACATATTTTAAATTTCCAAAATACTAGTGCGTACTTCTACTCATTAAATTGAATTAAATACTTAGGGTAACAAACTCCACTTGCCCCGCGCAAGGCATGCAAACCAAGGAAGTCCACCAAATCACATGACACGCAACCCAATGCAAGGAAAGCCCCACGAATCCACACACGATGCTCACCTGACCATGGCTAAGGCAAGACGAGAGTTTAATGACCCCCAAATCCGAATTCTAAGGATGGAGGAGGTTTACTCAAACCTGTGAACCCCGAAGGAGATGAACCTCGCCTTAGGCGGTGTCGTACCTGCAATCTCTTGCACCCATGAATCACGCAAGCATACATATACATATACATATTCAATGAAGGCGTTAGCTCAAGATTTATCACAAGGGTTAGGAAACAATTACATTTACACAAGAATCGATGCAAGAGCACAATAATAAGTATGCACAATTATTTATATTATCTAAACTACACATTGCATCACGGTTAACCTACCATTCAAGAATGCCACATAGGAAGTCAATCAAGGTCAAACGGGTTTTACAAGTCCGACTAGGGTAGGGGCATTACATTTGTCTCTGTTATTTCTGTTTACTGCATTTATTCTCATTTATCGATACACTGTTTTGGGTTGCAAAATTATAAATAAGTTTAAACATTCAAAAAATCAATCAACACTGATTCACCCCCCCCTCTCACTGTCTGTGGGACTGTCATTGAATCTAACACAATAGCCCCCTTTGATTAATTAATTCAAATTAATTAATCCTCCCCCCATTTAATTCATTTCTTCTAATCCCCTAATTAATTAAAACAAATCAATTTATGAGTTGTTGAAAGTTAATTAGCTTTTTCCTATTATTTGAATTTTTAAATTCAAATTACCCACATGCCTCCTAACTTATAACCACTTAACCTAAGCATCCCTCTAACCTAACCCATTCCACCTAACCTTGTGTTTAACTAACCCTATCCTATCTTGCACATCCTAGCCTCCTTATCCTAACCTCCTATGGGTTGGATATTCTCCCCTTGAGACACATGGCACTTAGGCCACATGTCTCCTCCCTTGGACACTTGCCCTCTCATGAGAAAGGCTCCTTGACACTTTTCACCACAAATATAAAAAGTGTCCCTCCCTCCAACGTCTTCTCCAACCTCCTCCAATTTTACCCTTGATATCTTCAGACTCAATCTTGACCATTGATTCCTGTCACCTTACCCCTGGCCTTGGAAATCCTATAAATATCTCCCATTTTGGAGCATAAAGGATCCCATATCATATCAATTTAGGCATTGTTACTATAGGCATATCATAATTTTAGCATTGTTATTATAGGTAATTTCATCTTAGATGTAGTTTAATTTGATCATTTTCTAGCATTATTGTTGAATCATGTAGCTTAATCAATCTCTTTTCTATCTTAATTGCATCATCATCATAGCTTAATCATGCATATCATTATCTTAATTATACTCTTGGATCAATCTAGCATAATCAATCTCATCTAGCTTCCATATCATTATCATTTCAAATCCTCCGTCTAGGTGTAGTTAGTTCACTGGGATTGCTTATCCAATTCTGAGAGCAAATCCACACTCGCATCTCTTAGGAGGTGATAGGTCTCTTTATCATGTTTTATCTTTCATTTACTTTTAATTTTCTAACCATGTATGTAATGATCTATTGAGTGTTTGTGTTGCAGTTCGAGGTATCCTACTTCACACACATGACATTTTGGTACCCACCGTGGGGCCGAAAATCTCATTTTTGGCCTCTTAGCATCATCAAATTTTCAATCTCATAGGTTTCTGGTCAGGTCTGATTCAGAATCTCGTACGAGTACCTTTGCAGTATCATATGAGTTTCTTTGTGCACTCGTATGGGTATGTGAGAATACTCGTATGAGCAGGTGAGAATACTCGTATAGATTTTTGCTTTTGTGTTTTAAAAAAAGATTACATTTTAGGGTTTTCATTCTTCAATTTGGCTATTACTAATGCTAACCCTGGTTTGTTTGTGAAATTTTCTAGCAGCCTAATTGGTTTTTGTAGGATGATTGTCAAAGATTACACTTGTCAAAGCTTCATTTCATCAAAACAACATGACTACTAACGTATCTATTTTGCAGGTTGCCTAAGGAGAACTCAACCAAACATTGTGTCTTCTTTAAGTTTTATAGGCACACTTATTTTGCTAATGGTAAATGAACATTTTGTTTTCTATGTTTGAGAAGTTGTCTAAAAGGTAGGAGAGTATGCTCTTGTCCATTTGGACAATAAAAAATCTCGACCCTTGAAGCACTTCTATGTTTGAGATTTGATTACCTTTAGCGGGCCTGTCACAGTGGGAAAAAGTAATCACCCTATGAGAACAACCCTAGTGAGTACAGCTAGACCTAAGCTTTTTGACTCACACTAAAAATAGGCCTCTCAGGATTAAAGTCTTGGAGGATTGGATTATTTGAGTTCTCTCATATTGTACATTTAGTAGGGCCTCACGGTCTCAATCACGCTTGCGTGACTACTTCTTGTTTCAGTACCTTGTTGGGCTATAGCCCTCAATCCCGCTTGCACGACTGCAAGGGGTAATTTCAAATGAAAACCCTTACTAAGAACCCTAAGATAGAAGCTACCTAATTCACCTCCGAAAGGGGGATAATCTTTGTGCAAGAGAGATAGTAACTCTCCTAAGACACTTGCCATATCATGCCCCCATTAGCATTTGGAGTCAGGTAATACAACGTTGAGAATCCATTGCATGAGACTCAACGGTCGTATTTTGATTAGCTATTGGGTTTGTACCTAAGTTTGCAAGAAAATATTTTCTCTCTCAGCCAACTTCCTTAGGATTTAGTGTGTTGTGCTTGAGGTCACTTATCGTATCACATGTTTGTTGTGTTTTCATCCCTGAAACAGAAAATCAGACATCTAAAATTGGAAAATAGAAGCAAAACATTAAACTTCATTGATCAAAAATCTGTCCAAACAAAAAATTTGTCTCTATTTTGTCCTCAGTCGTACGAGCTTTCTAGTTTGTCGTACAGAAAATCTATTTTATCATCTAGCCCAGTGAAAATTGTGGTACAAGTCAGTTTAATAGAGGATTTTGTGTTATCTTTTGTCATTTGGTTATGTGATAAAGCTCGTACGAGTTTATGCCTTTGTCATGTGAGATTTCTAGTTTATCGTATCAACCAGTCTAAATTGTTGTCTGGGGCTATCTAAACTGTCATACGAATTTATGTCTCTATCAGTCCAGAGCTGTCTTCTTGAATGTCTTTTTCAGACCTGTCATGATTGCTTGGTCAATTTACAGTGAGCATAAACACCTGATATATGTCATTTTATGCTTAGATTGTCTTCTTGGTTTGCTTGGTTAATTTATCATTTGTCAAATTGGATTCTAGAAATAGACACCTCAATATTTTCAAGTAGTCACCTTCAACAAGTTCAAGATCTAAACATCTCAAAGTGCATTATCACCTTCTTTAATAAAGTGATCACTCAAAAATAGTTCTCATCGGGATCTATCATCATCTATCCCAAAACTACAACGTTTGGTCAGGATAACCTTGTCCCACATCATAGGATATATCATTCCTATTGGACTTGGTTTTATCAAAATCATCATCATTGCACTCCAAAACTGAAGATCGAAAAACTTGCAAACTTTTAAACACTTGAAGTATCTTTTTGTGTCATATCACTCTATCACATTTACATTGACAATTGATCACTTATTGAAACAACTTTTAGACAATTGAATCCTTGCACAAAATCCAACACACGTGTATGCCCATTTTAACTAGAGCGCAAAGACATAAGATCACTGAAATGGAAACAAAATGTAGTGTCCACCTTTGATTTGACTTATTTTGACTGGAGTTGACTTTTATATTATGCTTGATAGATTTATCTAGACTATATTTTGATGATTTGGATGATGATTACTCATGTGCTTCAGTGACTTATGATTGATGTTAGACACTATTGGACATATGCTATTTTGATTATCTATATGGATGTTGGTACTATCATAATTGATCATGTGATTTGATGATATATATACTCGATGGATTTTATATGCTCACTATGTGATGGATTATTGATAGATTAGACTTATCATGGTTTTGATGATGATTATGATTACATTAACCCTACTTCATGATTACATATGATGAGATGTTTATGAGATGTGTTTGAATATTGTTTGACTGTCTTCGTGATAGAGACGATTCCACATCACTCATTGCGAGCGGGATGTGTCATAGCGATTCTCTATCACTTGTTCTATATGTGTATATGTATATGTGGAATTGTCATTTTGTGGTTGCAAGATTTTGTAGGTACCAGACATCGACTCCACCTAACTTCATAGGTCTAAGCGTGTCTTTAGTTCCAATGGCTTATGTGGTTCAGAGATGGCATGAGTTCCCCTCACATACTCTAGGTCTAATTTGTTCATCGTGAGTAGTCAGTGTCTTGGCATAATTCACCATGTCAGTTAGTAAGCTTGGTTCCTTGCTATTGTGAGTTCGGTTTATGTCAGTTGATTTACTTGATTATGTTAGAGTAATTATGTGGCTCTTGATGTGTAGTTTTATATTTGGTAATGTTTATTTTAATGCATTTAATTTATGTTTTGAATATTTAATTATTTGGTATTTATATTTATTTGATAATTAATGTTTATTGATTTTTTGATTATTTAATAATTGATGAGCTTTATTGTTGTTTAATATTTATTTAATATTTGTGATTTAATCTTTAATGGTATTTGATTATTTAAATATTTATTTGACCTTCTGTGGCTTGCTTTTATTTGATATCTTATATTTATTTGGTTCTTTAATTTATTTTATTAGCTTTTGGGTTATTTGATTTTAATGCCCATTTGGATTATTTATTTACAGCTTATATTTATTTAATAGTTTGACTTTTATTCCTAAGTGGGGTGTGTGAACACATTAAATTAAATAAAGAAATAAAACAATCCCACTTAGCTAGATAAGTATATTTTATTTACTTTACCTCCCTTCACTCTCATTGGTTAAATTCAAAATGGGTGAATAAATTATATTATATGGTGGGTTGGTAAAATATACTCTAAAATGGAATATTTTGATTGGCCGAGATTGAGGCTAGGGTTTTTGGATTATTGTTGCTTTTTATTTTCATTCTCGTGAGGTTTTTCGGGTTGGTTGGCTCTTCTTTGGAAATTTCTCTAGCAAGTTTTCTTCTTGGTTTTGGATTTCTTCTCTCTTAGTTTTGGCTGGAGCTTGGATTGGATTTGGTTTGGCTTGTGGGAGCTCTTCTTCAGCTTCAATCCATTACTTCAAGTTGTAGGTTGGAGTTCTTCGCTTTTCTTTTTGGCTTTCAATGGCTTCTCTATGTATGCATTGTGTTTGCAATGTTTTGGGTCTAGGTTGAAGTATTATTTACTCTATAGTTTTTAATATCGTTGAAGGATAATATTTGGGAAGGAACTTTATATTATTTGGGTTTTGTATAGTTGCTAAAAAATATGTTTATAGTTTTCCTGTGTATGGCATTTCATGGCTCTATGAAAATTGTTGGGAAGATCTTTGGTTAATCCTTGTTTGTATGAGAGTAGATTGGTTTTCCCTTTGTGGGTCCTCAGTTGTGATTGTTTGGGACTGTCTTCATTTGATTTTCTATGAGTTTTGCAGAAGTTCTATCTATTTTATGCCATGAAGATATTTGATTAAATCATGGTTTATAGTCTGAGATATTTTATTGTGTTTATACCTATGTATTCCTTGTTTCTGGGCATCTCTTTTCATATGTTTTTTTGAGCCCTTTTGTTAAGTCTGGATTTTATCATTTTACCAGAAAGTTTTCTAAGTTTTCCATAATTCTTGTGCAAAAGCGTTGTTTCTACAAAAGCATTGTCTTATTGTGCATAAGCATTGTTCTATATTGCATTTGCACTGCTCTATGTAGCATAAGCGTTGTCACAGAAAGCATAGGTGTGAATCTGGAAACGTAAGCGTTGTCACAGATAGCATAAGCGTGAATCTAGAAACATAAGCGCCATCTTAGGATGCATATGCGGGATTCTGGAACACATAAGCGTTGTCCTTTTTGGCAGAAGTGTTGTCCTGCGGGGCAAAAGCGCTAACCTGTCTGTGTTTTGTATTTTCGCAGTTTTGGTCATTTTTTAGGTATTTTCCCGAATTGATTTTTGTACCAGAGGTTTTATTTGAGGTCTGTTAATATTTCCCAATTTTGGGTTTGATCAGATTTGATGCACTTTGATGGTTTTATGTATATTTACTTCTCTACACCATTGTGGGTATTTTAGACTCTCTTCCATGTGGATAGGCCATGGATGATTGAGATGATTACTATGTTGTTTTGGACTAGCAAGTGAGTAGGCCTTGCTATGATGTTATCTTTTATTTGATGGCAGCATTTGATGGCTTGATATGCCTTTGTTTATTGTTAGCCAAGAGGCTCATTTTTCTATATTGATGTTGTTGTAGCCTTGTTTATTTTGTAAGAGTAAGTGTGGAAGTTGTTGGCTAAATTGAGTATTATTTTTATGTAATTATGTTGGTAGAGCCTCTTGTGATTGATTGTTGGGCCATTTTAGGAGGAGTGGGCTTCCTTGTGATGACCGGGGTCATGAGAGATAGGCCTGCATGAGGTTCCTTGTAAGGATGCATGAAGTCTAGACCACCAGGGCACATTGGAGTTTTCTGTGATTTGTAAATAAGTGATAACCTAATAATTGATGGTTGGGTAGTTAGATTAATTAATAAGATGATAAAATCATTTTTGCCTCATGACTTAGTCCTAGGGAGGATGTTTTAGGATAAGAATGAGAAGGTCATGAAGACGGTAAGCTAATCTCCCTTATTCTCTCATAGGTTGAGATGGCTCCACATGTCCATCAGGCTAGTGCCTTGTGTTATTATGTTATTATGTTATGAGGATGGCATGTGATGACACTCAACTCCTACATGTGTTTTCCCTTATGATTTATGATTATGCTTATTGGATGCATTTATGTATTGATGAGTTTTACGCCTCTGGGAGTTCATTCTTGTTGTGTTGTGTGAGTTCTTGCTTGAGAGTCCTTGTGTTGTTAGTCTCCTTGGTTATAGGTGCTAGCTTAGGTTTAGAGTATGTGTTGGGACCTTGTGTCATCTCCTCGCACAGGGGGGTGGTTCCTTTGGTTCCACATGGTCGAGAGGTTGGTTCTTTTTAGCTATTGGGATATTCTCTTGGATTCTTCTTGCATGGATGTGGATTTTTTTTCATGATGTACTATGGATGTACCTTGTAGAATATTTATGTAATGGATAAGATAGAATGCATGTAATATAACATTCTTGTATATAGTAGATGGATTCTTGTAGTAGAAAGAGCTATGCTCATAATGTATTTAATGTATTCATATTTGTAAGATGAATTGTAGTTGGAAATTAGAATTTAGGGATATTGTATTTGTACTATTGTAGAGATGTGATCTTATGAATCATGGAAATAAGTGGATTATAGTTGGAATTGCATTATGGATTAGTTGTATTATTTCATGAAATGTTTAGAGGCTAGTTAGACTGTTAAATAATCTTGAAAGAGAAATATTCAGAGATTAATAAGTGAATATGTTAGAAGATGTTAATTGGATCTAGTAAATAGGAATGATTCACATTGATGCATTGGTAGAAAGGAAATTATGCATATCATGAGGAATAAGTAATGTTGCAGGTTGCATATCTCATGGTTAAAGAATTAGGATATTATAGTACCTCTCCTCATTTGAACTTATTAGACTCATATTTTATTATAGTTTACTTTCAGTGGATACATTACCATGATGTGTTATTCAAACTTATATGACATTATTTCATAATTTATTTGGATATGAGATGCATAATTTATTTGCAGTATTTCAGTTTTTGTGATTTATGGCATTTTATGGATTATTGCTATATACTGACACTTTATTTTATCTATGCAATGTGAAATTATATGTTGCGTGTCTGCAAGTGTATTGGATGCAAGGGAATGATATTCCTTCACTCACTCCGGTGAGACAGTGATTCTCCTTCATCAGTGTGCATGTCATGTTTTCTATATTGTATATATGCATGTGTGGTTCGGTGATGCAGGATATTGCAGGTACAAGTATCGGGTAGGTACAGGGTATCATCTCAACCTGGCTTCACCAGTCTGAGTGTGCCTTATATTTGTCCGATGGAAGTGGAGGAGGTAGTAGTTGACCCTATTTTACCCAGTTACACTCTTGTGAGTGTCGTCAGTTGGTCGTCCTGTCAGTTTGTTTGGCCTTCGTGTATTGTCGTTTGACTTTTTCTGAGTCTTTGCTTGGGGTTTGTTCAGTTTGTGTGTTTTAGTGGATTTAATAATTAATTAAATTTATGGAGTTATCTCATAGTTGGTATTTTTGAATTATGTATGTTATACATTGAGATTATAAATTTAATTAATTAAAAGAAGTTATTAAATTAAGTTGCAAACTACATGATATTATAAATATATTTTATTTTAAATTTTAGTGAAAAATACATTAGATTAATTTCATTTATTGTTTCCTAGAATTTTAAATAAATAAAAGAATAACAGAATAAATAAATAAATAAATGAATAAAAGAATAAATTAGAATTTAAATATTTCTTTAATTCCTTTTTCAGGAATTTAATTAATTTGCATGAGAAAATAAAAGAAAAAAAAATGATTTTTCCTTATTGCATGTTAATTTATTCCTTTGTTAGGAATTAGAAAAGAAAAATAAAATTGCTTTTAATTACTAAAATTAAATATTAGGGTTTTTTGGGAAAAATATATGCAACCTAGAATTTTAGTTTAAAGGGGAATATATCTTTTTATTGTGGGGAGTCACGGGAAAGAGGCAGAGATTTTGGTGAAGAAAAAATTTATTTGGAAGCTTTTTGAAGGATTGAATCTCTCCTACAAAGTTCTTCCAGGAAAGCTATACCAGGTTGGGTGGCTTCTTCTGGTTGTTTTTAAAGAAAATATTTCTATTTCTTCCCTCTTTCTGAATGATGTGTGTGTTAAAATATTTGTGATGTGTGTGTTAAAATATTTGTCAAGTCCAAAATCCTTTCTGGTTATTTATTGTTCTTGGCTAAAGTCCATTCCTGAAATTAGTTTCTTGTTTATGGAAAGATGTTATTTCCTGGGTGTTTGTAGATTAAAATTTTGAGAAAATTGGGAAAAGTTATTATGGCAAATTTTGCCAAGATGTTTTACTGTGCATGAAAATTGCAAGTTTTGGGAGAAATGGGTTTTGCTAGAGAAAATATCCTTTGGTTTGGTATTGGATTCGATATTTTGTTATGGCTATTCTTTATGTATATTTGTGCATCTCTGTATATTTAGTTGTAAAATTATTTGGGAATTAAATTTAGTAGTTTATTAAGTGTATGGGAAAATCTGTATTAATTAGATTCCCTAGAAATAAATTTTATTGGAATTAAAATTTAATATTTTTTAGGTTATTGAAATTTAATATTATTAGGTTATTCAAATTTAATATTTTATAGGAAATAAAATTTATTGTTTTTAAGGTTATGGAGATTTTCTTTTAAAAAAAAAATTATAAAAAAAAATAATATAAAAAAAATGGTATTGGGGGGGGGGGGGGGGTCGGTAGAAACTATCGACAGTAGTACAACTACCGAACGGTAGCAGTACTACCGGCGGTAGCAGTGGCTACCATAAGGTATCAAAGCTACCTACAGTAGTACCTACTACCGTGCGGTAGCACCTGCTACCGTAAGGTAGTATGTACTACCTACAATAGTACCTGCTACCATGCGGTAGCAGGGGGGATTATAATAAATTTGCTTTCCCTGGGTTTTTCTCGTGCAATCCAAAATATGGTACACTCAGATTTTCATGTTGTGTTATTAAATTTGATTTTTAATTAATTTATTATATATTTAATATATATATAAATATATATATATGTATATATATATTCATATATAGGTTTTTTTTAATTTTTGGACATTATATCATTTAAGTATTATTTTAATACTGTGCAAATTAATTCATGACTTTCTACATAATTAATTTAGAGTTTAGCTACTTTCAGAAAAGCTTATAACTTAAGATTTTATTTTTTTTATGCTTGGAAATATATTAGGGGGTTAATTTTTATGTGATTTTATTTAACCTTATTAGACAAATGGCAACATTGATTTCCTTGTATTAATATCATTGTATTTTCTTATTTTCTAGAAAATCTTTAATTGCAAGTATTTTATACTTTTGGTTGTTTAAAGAAAAGATTGCCTATATTAGGATTTTGTATAAATGGTATTTGCAGTCAAGCTTAATTTCATTGTAATTCTGGTTGAGCTGTCATTATGCCATATGTTGTTGTACCCTCTTGGTCAGGTGTTGTTGTATAACCTTGTTGATGTGAGCTATTGTGTGTTTTGTTCCAAATGGTCAATCCTGGGTTAGTGATTGTGTATCCTTCACCTGTGATTTGTCAGGATTAGATATGGTTGTCAGTTTTGCCATAGAGTTCTCATAAAGAGACCTTTCTTGTTAGTGTCCTATGAGAGAGAGTGGCTTTCAAGCGGGGGCCGCGCCCTAAGTGGATGGTAGGATAACCCCTCGAAAGTCAATTAAGAATTGATAACCTAATAATTGATTAGGGGGTGGGTAGATAAAATATTAATTAAGATAATGTGCCTTGCACATGGTTGAGTGCTCGTGTAGGCTCAGGATGTAGTGAGAAGGCCTGGAATGGAAAACTTATCACCTTGTCTTCACGAAAGGATTGGTAGGGTCCGCATGAGGCTTAGATGGAGCCGAAGGTTCGGGAGAGGTTACCAGGATAACCCAGGATGGGGGTTGGGACCTATGGAAGCCTACCAGGGTAACCACCATAAGCCATGTGATGACACTCTCTACTTAGAGTCACTAGTGTTTGTGAGTTGAGTCACATGGATGTTTATGAAGTCATGTAGTTCTATCGTACTTGTCTTATTTTTCTTTCTTGAGGGTCCTCTACTATCTCCTAGCATGGTGGGGTGGTTCCATTTCGAGATCACATGGTCGGGTGGTAGTGCCACTTCCCATCGGATGTTCTAGATTGTATCTTCAGGCGAGGAAAGGCTTCCCTGGTGTTTCTTGGTTCGTGGTTCTTGTACCAGCTCATGTTCATGATCATTTTTTAGTTGAGACCTTGTGGTAATTGTATCAAACTTTTATGTAACCTTGATATTGTAACTTTTGGATTTTGTGGTATTTTTGGAAGCCATGTATTTATGGATATTGTAATATTATGTCAGTGGATTGTATGTTAATTTAGTTGCTTTGATCTTTTGTATAGATGGTTTATGAATAAATAAATGCATTAGAATACTTTGATTCTTTCATTATGGAATTTAGATGTATGTGTAGTTTTGATCTTAAGCATTTAATTTACCTAATTAAATGGACAATTGGTTTAACCATGGTGTTAATATAATCTATGAATTAATCTTCATTGGTAACCCTTAGGAAATCATGTGTTAGACTTTCATTGTGTTATTAAATGTGCAAATGTTATAATTAATGCACTTAATCATTTTTTTTTAAAATATGTCACCCTTTAGTTGCCTAGTTGTGTTGTTTTCCTTTAGGGTTCCTTGTGGGGCATTATAGATATGATGCATTAATGAAGGTGAAATATACCTATCATGTGTGTAGTATGTTATTATGGAAATGAATTAAGTAATGATGTTAAAGTACCCTAGAGAAAGATTATTGATGTTATGTTATTTCTACTTGTGTTATTTGATGAAATGAGCAATGATGTATATTCATATTGGTTAATTTATTAATGAATGTAAATAGATGGAGATGTTATATGTTGCATTAGTTGTTATTAGATGTTAATTAAGAAAAAAAAATTATCTCCATTTGTATATTATTGTTTATTTTCTTTAGGGTATTTTGGCAGGCATTACACAAAAAATTTTGAGATAGCTGAAGATCATAGCAACATGACATACCAAAGCAAAATACAAGAAGAAGACATAACAAGTCAATATATCAGAGAAATCAAACAAGTCCAAAATCAAAAGCCAACTATGTCAAAACCTCACAAGGATTCAAATACATCTCCAAAGAAAGGTGGCTCTTTTATGCAACTCTTAAAGAGATCCCTAAGGGATTTTCCTGAGGAAGATCAAAATCATGCACCTATGTCTAGCAATGCTTCATCCCCTCATAAGAAAATTGACTTGCCAAAGGCATCTATTCCTACACCTCTTGAAAAATTGCAAGAATATTCCATAGCATCATCACCAAACAATACAACCGAAGATGAAGTTCCCCAAGTGATATCCATAATGGCCATCAAACCTATTTTAGAGGATCATTTTCAAATCTCATCTCCTTCATATCCAAGCATTGATTCCTTGAAACATCCCCATAATGTTTCCTTGAAAATTCAAGTCCTCATTCATAGAATGCTTGTTAAATTTTTCCTAATAGATGGGGGAGCTGGCTTGAACATTTTCTCTTTGAGTCTTGTTCGTGCTCTAGGTTATTCAGAAGATGTAGCTCACTTGAATTAGAATCACATTCGGTTGACTTGGACTTAATCAAGGATAATCAGGAGCTACTTGCGTGAGGTCATTCTGACAAGAGTATCATTCTAGACATGAAAATGCATATTGAAAGCTTCGGCATCTCTATCATGACCCCTAATATCTTTGAAACAATTCAACCTAAGAATCCTTTACCCTTAATCCATCTTGAACTTATGGACTGGGAAAATGAAAGACATGCCACCATTGATACCTTTCCTAATGACCATGCCATATCCTTATATCTTAATGAAATCAAACCCGCAACAACTTTCACTAGGGATTTCACTAACATATCTTCAAGTCAAGTGGGTGCCAAATCTCCTAGTCGCAAAAATGAAAATAAAGAAAACAATATCAGGTCTAATGCTGAAAACCATTTATTGGCAACATTAGACCGAGAAAAAGTAAAAAGAAAGGACACATCTAATGGTGAAAACCTCCTCGAGGCATCAAAATATGGGAGATTTGACACTTTACCTAAATACTATCAAGAGAGGTCATCTATCCTGATAGAACTAATAGAGGCAGTTACCATTGGCATAATTGATCTACATCCAGCAATCTCTCTATTAGAACACAAAGTTTAACCATATCTAGAACCCTTCAAAAGATGGAAAATCAATTTTACCTGGTCATATTCAGACATTCTAGGGTTGGATCTAGATCTTATAATACATCACCCAAATATCAGTCCAGGAGAAGGCATCAATAATGGAACATAACATGTATCAGGAGAAAGCATTCTATTCATCACACCGCAAGGTCATACAATTCCAAAAGTGTACAAATTAAGCTTTCCATGCACCAATAATACAACAAAATATGAAGCTTTGGTCATAGAAATCAAAATGCTCATAGAATGGAACATTACACAACTTCAAGTCTTTGGAGACTCTCAGCTCATCATCATTCAAATCAATGACAATTATCAAATAAAGGATGAAAAGCTAATGCCTTATAAGAAGATGGTTGATGATGTCAAGAAATATTTTGTAAAAATAACTTTTTAGCAGATTCCAAGGAATGACAACAAAGAAGCAGATGTCATGGCAACACTTTCTTTTCTACTTCAGACACAGGAAAATCAAGAGCATTACAAATTCCTAGTGGAAGAGTTGTTTTACCCTGCACATAATTGTCTCGTATCCCAAACTATTTGTCACCTTGTTGGGCATGATTCCTCCCACTATGGCCAAACTTATACATACTTGAAATATAATATCCTCACTCCTGACCTATCAAAGAACCAAAAGAGAAACTTTATTGGCCAATCCTCCCATTATACCCTCGTCACGGATACCCTTTTTAAATGAGGTTTGGACGGTACTCTTTTAAGATGTCTCGAATAAGAAGAATCTAAGAAGGCCTTAAATGAAGTCCATAAAGGCATTTGTGGAACTCATTCAAGTGGCCTTACCCTTTCGAAAAAACTCATACACTTGGGCTATTATTGGCCAACTATGGAACGAGATTCTTTTCAGATAGCTAAAACATGCAAATAATGTTAGATCCATGGGAATTTGATTCATGCACCAGCACAAGAACTTCATGCTTTGGCAACATCTTGGCCTTTTTACCAATGCGGTCTTGATCTAGTAGGAAAGATAAATCCTTCTTCATCCAATGGTCACAAATTCATCCTTGTAGCTACAGAATATTTCACAAAATAGATTGAGGTAGTCCCTCTCATCAATATCACAGGAAAACAAATTGTTGCATTTATCTTGAACTACATCATATGTCGCTATGACATACACGTAACCATTATCACTGATAATGGGCGACCATTTAAGAATTAGGATGTCCAAGAGCTATGTGAGAAATTCAAAATCCAACACAGATTTTCCATACCCTACTATCAACAAGGGAATGGGCAAGCAAAAGCATCAAACAAAACTATTTTGAAAATCCTCAAAAAGGCAGTGAATGATGCTGGCAGAGATTGGCATATTCAATTGAACCCTGCTCTATGGGCCTACCATACCAGTATCTGCACACCAACAGGTGCCACATCTTTCCCTCTTGTTTATGGATCGAAAGCAATACTGTCAATTTAAGTAGAGATACCTTCTCTACGAGTATCATTAAAAGGCCTTATCCCAGATGAAGAATAATGAGTATCTAGAGTGCAAGAGTTAGAATTGATTCATGAATGAAGAAAAAATGCCTTTGATCATTTATAGGTGTATACACCTAGAAATGGTCTGAAGATAATTAATTAAAAAAACAATTATTTAATTAATCCCCCTTCCCAATTTAATTGAATTCACTAAGCAATTTGATTAAATTTCTCCTTTCATCTACTTATTAATAAATCTAAGGATTTATTTAATAGGGTCACTTCAACCCTTTGATTAATTAATTCAAATTGATTAATTCCCTCCATCAAAATCATTTCTTCTAGATCCCCTAATTAATTAAAACAAATCAAATTCATGAGTTGTTGAGATTAATTAGCCTTTTCTCATTATTTGAATTTTTAAATTCAAATTCTCCTAACTTCTACCACTCCTAAACCTAACCCATTCCATCCTAACCACCATGTCCCCTTTCATCCAACCTCTTCTAGAAGCTTTGTGACACTTGTCACTAAGTGTTCCCTTTCATCTAACCTCTTCTAGAAGCCTCTTGAAACTTGTCACCATAGAGATGACAGATGTTCCCTTTAGTCCAACCCCTTTGCCAACCTCCTCCAATTTAACCAATGATATCTTCAAATCAATCTTGACCATTAAATCCTGCCACATCACCCCTATCCTTGGGAAATCCTATAAATAGACCTCATTTTGGAGCACAAAGGGTCCCAATTTCATATCATTTTGCATCCCAATTAATTCATCTCATTTGCATTCAAGAATTGTTATTATAGGCATCTAGCTTCTAGTTTCTCATTTCAAGCATTGTTATCATGTTCAAATCTTACCTTAATTGAATCTTCATTCTAGCTTATTTTCTAGAATAATCATGAAATAATGTATCTTAATCATGCTATCATTACTGGATCATGCATCTTCATCATTTAAATCCTCCATTTAAGTGTAGTCAAGTCACTGGAGGTTGCATACCAAGATTTGAGAGCAAAATTCATACTCGCATTTACTAGGAGGTGATAGATTGCTTAGCTATGGTTGTCTTTCTTTGATTTAATTCACTAACCATTGCTTGTAATGATTTATTGAGTACATTGTGTTTGCAGATATAGGTACAATTCATAGAGCATGACATTTTGGTGCCCACCGTGGGGCTGGAATCATCATTTTTGGCCTCTCAAGCTTCAACAAATGTCCATCTCTACCGGGACAGAATTAGAATGTCGTACGAGTTGATTTTCCAACTCGTACAAACTAACTTTTAGTCTGGTACAAAACCCCATCTTATGTCATACGAACTCATTATCCCTATCGTACAAGGTCTAAATGCATGTAGTACAAATTTCTGACTAGTAAATCCTATGTTGTATGAAATAATTTTCATTGTCGTACAAGAGTTAAATTCATGTTGTACAAATTTATGGCTACCAAATCCTAAGACCTATGAGTACATTTTGGTTTCTGTGTGAAATCTAAAGTTGTGTCATGCTAACTAGAAAATTGTGTCGTACGAGTCTCTGTCTCTGTGATTTTTAACAAACTGCATGTTAGGGTTTTCTGATTTTAATCCAAACTTCACTAATGCTAACCCTGATTTGTTTGTGAGCTTTTTGGTAGCCTAACTCTTTTCTGCAGGACGATTGATGAAGATACGCTTGTCAAAGACATAATTCAAAAACCAATCAATGACAACTAATGGATCTATTTTGTAGGTTGCCTATGAATTCAACTAAACTTGGTGTATTCATTTAAGTTTTCTAGGCACACTTCAAATTTTGCTAAAGGAAACAAACAATCATGTATTTTGTGTCTTTGATGATAGGCGAGTATGCTCTCACCTTTCTTAGGTGATCAGAAAGCTAGACTCATCTTTTGCTTTCATTAGTACATTTCTTTAGTAGGCCTATCCTCCCGAGGAGTAATAACTCTTAGCCATTAAGGTCGGTGAGAGGGGAACAACCTAAGTGGGAATGGCTAACGCCAAGTAATCCAACCCACTATAAAATAAATGTGTTTTTGATGAAAATCAAAGCAATGGCAGTGCTCAAGAATAGCTCTCCTTCGTACCTTTGGGTATATCAAACCTTGGTTTTCAAGGCTGGGAGACCTCTTAAATGAATTTATACCTCAACGTGTTGAACGGATCCCTTACTAGTGTCAGTTAAAATAGAAGCTACCCGATTCACCTTTGAAAGGGTGATAATATTTGTGCAAGAGAGATAGTAACTCTCCCAAGACACTTACCATATCATGCCCCCATTAGCGTTTGGAGTTGAATAATACGATGTTGAGAATCTATTACGTGAGACTTAGTGGTCGTATTTTGATTAGCTATTGGGTGTGTACCTAAGTCAGCAAGCAAAGGTTTTCATTCTCAGCCAACTTCCTTAGGGTTTAGCATGCTTGGAGTCACTTATCATATCATCTGTTTGTTGTGTATTCATCCCTAAATTGACAAATCAGACATCCAAAAACTGAAAGACATAAGCAAAACATTAAACTTCAGTTATCAAAATTCAACCAAACAAACATTTTTTATCTCTTTCCTGCTCTCAGTCGTACGAGTTAGGTTCTCTGTCATATGAACTTGTTTGCTTAAAATCTTTTGTCATACTACATAGAATCTTGTGTCGTACTACACAAAATCTTTTGTCGTACTACATAGAATCTTTTATCATCCTACATAGAATCTTTTGTCGTACTACACAACATCTTGTGTAGTACTACATAGAATTCCATGTCTTACTACATTGCATTCCATGTCATACGAAATACTGATTTTTACATGAAATTTTTTATTTATTGTATGGTCTTGTAAGTTTTGTCATTCTAAGCTGCATATCCTATCATACAAAACTCTGTAGTTGTCAATCCAGAGCTATATCATGCATGCCTATTTTAGATTTGTCATTTATTCCTAATCAATTTGCAGTAAACATAGACACCTATTATCTATCAATTTGTGCTTAGATTATCATCTTGGCTCACTTGTTCAAGTTATCATCCATCAAAATCAAACTCTAGAAGATAAACACCTTAAGATTTTCAAAGTTCTCACCCTTAACAAGTTCAAGATCTAAACATCTCAAAGTGCATTATCACCCTCTTTGGTAAATTGATCACTCAAACATAGTTTCTTGTCAGGATCAATCATCCTTTATCACAAAACTGAAATGTTTGGTCAGGATAATCTTGTCCCACATCATAGGATATATCGTTCCTACTGGACTTGGTTCTTATCAAATCACCATCATTGCACTCCTAAATCGAAGATCGACAAACTTGCAAACCTTTAAACACTTGAATCATTTTATTGTGTCATATCATTCTAGTGTATCTACCTTGACAATTGATCACTTACCCAAAATAAACATTTGGACAATCAAATCCTAAGAGAAATAACACACGTGTATGCCTGTTCTAACTAGATCTCAAATACGAAGAATCACAGAGACAAAAATTAGAACATTGGAAACAATCACAACCATGGAACATGAAGATGAAATACAATTTGAAGGAGAAATAATAGAACAAAACATCAGAGACATCAAAAAGGATCCTCAATTTGACAAATTTATGTAGAAATTATTGGAGGAAGAAAAAGAAAAATACTTCCTAATGTTAGCCAAATCTGGTAGTACTACACTCCCCCAAGATTTTGATGTAAACAAATTGACACAAAAGAAAAGTGATCCTCACCCTAATAACGAACAATATGAGGATATTTTTGGTCTCCACATGAATGACACATCAATCCCCAATAACACCAGAACCAATGAAGAAACTTACATACCCAAAAGAGATGAAGTAGAAATTCTAAATAACATTCAATCCAATGAAGATACAAGAAGGGCTAGAGATGAAACAAGAAGAGATCCAGATCGTCCTAGAATAAAAAATCATGGTCATACAAGAACAAATCATGTCGATAATCATATCACAACTCTGACACAACAACTACAAGCAATGCAAACACAAATTCAAGATATGCAAAGAGGACATGTTAGAAGATACTCACTTCAAAAAATCTGTCCTTATCCATTTGACAGAAATCTAAACATGATACCATTTCCTATAGGTTTTGAAACTCCTAGATACAAAAAATATGATGGAAGAACTGATCCTCAGGATCATCTATGAGAATTTTGCACAATGAGTATGAATTTTGCACATGAGTATACCTACTTAATGAGATTATTTCTGAAAAGCTTAACTGGGCTAGCTATGGAATGGTTCTCCATACTTCCATCTAGAATCAGATCATTTTTCACAGTTGGTGGATAAGTTTGTTTCATAATACTCTTACAACATACAACATGAAGTAACAATGCTAGACCTATGTAATGCCAAACAAAAGGCCGTAGAACCTTTCATGACATTTTTACAAAGATGGAGATGGTTAGCCTCACGATATCCTCGTACAGTGCCATAATACAAAAAGAATGGACATATTAATCGATACCTTAAATGATCAAATGAGTTATTACTTAAAAATGAAAGGAAATAAAAGTTTCAAAAAAATGATTGATAATGGAATCAAAATGGAGGAAGCCATGATAAAGAAAGGTGAGTCAAAAATATACAAAGGAGTCCATCCTCCTAACAATAACAATAACACCAATCACAATGATAAGCCAAAGTTTTGGAATAGAAATTGAAATGTCGTCAATGATGGAATAGTGGATAACATCAATGTGAAACCAAAACAACCGATTTTTAATTTATCCACTCACTTAGTAGCGGCTCAGCAAAACAACAATCACCAAAGAGCAACTATCAAAACTTTCTTTCGAAGACAATTTACAAACATTGGTGAACCCCTTGGATCAGCACTAAAACACTTCTCGCAAACAAATTGATCACTTTACTAGAAGAAAGGAACTATGAACCTCAAAATCAAACCACCTTGGTGGAATGATAATTAGTATTATGATTTCCATCGAAACAAGGGACATCACACAGATAGTTGTCAAAAGTTGAAACATATCATACAAGATATGATTGATAATGGAGTAATAACAGTGGATGGACATACAACAAATGAATCTCATACAACTTTTAAAACCCCACTTCCAAACTATGAGAAAGGTGAATCATCAACAACAAACAATGGTAAGGGTAAAGCAAAGGTAAACTACGGCCATACATATGATAATGTGGTAAACATGATTGTAGTTAAAGAAAAACAAAATCAACAACATGCTTATGCTATCACAATAAGAAAAGCCAAAGTTATTTTGTCGGGTCCTACAACAAACACATCATCCACTACCAAACAATACAGTCTATTGGAACAATTGTAGAAAACACCCGCACAAATATCAATCTTAGAACTTTTAAAGCTTTCACCCGCACACAAAGAAATTATTGAACGAGCATTAGTAGATACCACAATATCCAAAGATCTTGATATTGATAAATTCCAAACCATGGTGGGACACCTCACAACCCCTCATTGCTTATCATTCACTGAAGAAGATGACATGTCCTTGCAACACCCTCACAATGCTCCTTGGCATATTGAAGTCCTCATTCACAAAACGCGAGCTAAGCATGTTCTAATAGACGATGGAGCTGGCCTAAATATATGTTCATTAAGTCTTGTTCGTGCCTTAGGATATTCAGAAGATGGAGTTAATGTCTAGAAAAAGATCACCATAAAATCCTATGATGAAGAAGAACGTTCCTCCAAGGGAATTGTGATACTACCCATCAGAGTGGGACCTTTGTAGAAGGACACAACATGCCAAGTTGTAGACTTGGCCCTAACATATAATGTACTCATGGGAAGACCCTGGATACATGACTTGTAAGTTGTCCCATCAACATACCACCAGTGTGTAAAATTTCCCTGCAATGGGCAAGAAATCATAATATTTGCAGATTCAAATCCATTTCAATATTGCATCAATCTAAAAATAACCCAAGAAGTCATTGTTCCACATAACAGGGAGGTATCATCTTTGAGCACACAATCCAAGGAGCAATCATTTGCATCTATTTTGTCAATTATGGAAAAACAAATGCAGCTAAGAGATAGAGGGAACGAAGAATATTCAGTATCACTATTACCACTCTCTCCTAAATTCTTTGGAAAACCATCAAACTCTAAACAACAACCAATTGTGAAACATCTTCCGATATTTGATGGAGCATTTGTTAGTGATGGAACCTTATCAGAGGAGATAGAAGACAAAGATGTGCTACAATGGCTATACAAGGATGAAGAAGTTCAACAAAAGATCAACAATATCAAAACACCTACATAAAAATATGGAAAAGAATTCAACATTCTTCGAAGGATGGGATATACCAGAACAGGTCCTATAGGAAAAAGAAAAGAAGGTATCTCAGAACCTATTCAACCTTACACTCAGCAGACTACAGACAAAATAGGCTTAGGGTATGGACAAGTCACTCTACTAGAAGACACATCTTTTAGTCAACAACAAGAGGAATATGAAAATAGACAAGAACAACTGGCAATTGAAAGGGAAGAAAAATCAGCTAAGCAACAAGCACAAGCAAACACAAAATGGGAAAAGAAGCAAGCTTCAAATCAACAAGAGAAACAAACTAAAAACATCTCTCAAGCAGCATTAAATCTCAATCAAAATAAGAAAGAAGCTAATATAAGTCCAAGAGAACTCATAGAAAAGTTGACAAAGCTCAATCTCAGTCCTAAAGAGATTGAATATGAAAGAAGGAAAAGCATAGCCAGAAAAGAGGAAGTAATGTTTTATGTCCAAATCTGGAGACTGCAAGCTGCAAGTGATACAGATTCTAATGAATGGGAATGGGATTCCTATCACTCTGAAGAATCAGCTGAAGAAAATTGCTTTGAAGGAGATATAGAAGTCAATATAGTTCACACGTATGCAGGACAAATGTTAGGAACTAGCCTACTTGAATCAGAATCACATTTGGCTAACTTAGACTTAACCAAGGATGATTAGGAATTTCTTATGCGAGGTCATTCTGATGAGAGTACTATTCTAGATATCGACATACATATTGAAAACTTTGTTACATCTATCATGACCCTTGAAACATCCCAACCTGAAGATCCCTTACCTCTAATCCACCCCGAACTTATTGATTGGTAAAATGAAGGACATATCGCCATTGATACCTTTCCAAATGACCATGCCATATCTATATATCTTAACACAATCAAAACTGTAACAACTCTCACCAGGAATGTTAGCAACGCATCTTCTAGTCAAGTGGGTGCCAAATCTCCTAGTCACAAAAGTGAAAATAAAGAAAATAATATCAAGTCTAATGTTGAAAACCATTTATTGGCAACATTACATCTAGAAAAAGTAAAAAGAAAGGACACATCTAACGGTGAAAACCTCCTTGAGGCACCGAAAGATGGGAGATTTGACACTTTACCTGAGCGCTATCAAGAAAGGCCATCCATTTTGATCAAACCAATAGAGGGAGTTAACATTGGCACAACAGAGCAACCAAAGATTCTTCATCCAACGACTTCTCTATCCAAAGAAGAAATGCAACAATATGTAGAATTCTTCAAATGACGACAAATCAATTTTGCCTAGTCATATGCAGACATGCCAGGGTTAGATCCAGAGCTTATTATGCATCACTTGAATGTTAGTCCAGGAGCCAAACCAGTCAAACAGAAGTTAAGGAAAATGCATCCGCATATTTCTCTTCTAGTCAAGGTAGAACTAAAGAAATTACTGGATGTCGGATTCATCAGACCTATAGCTTATCCTCAATGGGTATCCAACATTGTTCCTATTTCAAAAATAGATAAAAGCATTAGAATATGCACAGACTTCAGAGATCTCAATAACATATGTCCAAAGAATGACTTTCCTTTGCCTAACATTGACATCATTGTAGATTTAACTGTTGGACACTCCATGTTTTCTTTAATGGATGGTTTCTCCGGATACAATCGGATCAAAATAGCACCCAAAGATCAAGAAAAGACAACTTTCACATGTCCGTGGGGTACTTTCTATTGGAACGTCATGCCTTTTGGATTAAAGAACGCGGGTGCTACATATCAAAGAGCTATGACAACTATATTTCATGAGATGATGCATACATTCATGGAAGACTATGTGGATGACATATTAGCTAAATCCTACAATAGAGAAGAACATATAGAGATACTGGAAAAGATATTTGATAGGTTAGAGAAATACAAGCTAAGGCTAAACCCTAAGAAATGTGCCTTTGGTGTTACTTCAAGAAAGATATTGGGATACATTATTTCAGCTAGAGGTATCAAAGTGGATCCAGCTAAGATTAAAGCAATCATGGAAATGGCATCTCCCAAGAATATCAGTCAACTAAGATCACTCCAAGGAAGACTCCAATCAATCAAAAGATTTCTTTCTCAACTAGCAGATAAATTTCAACCATTTACTTATCTATTACACCGAAACGTTCATTTCACGTGGGACCATCAATGTGAGGACGCATTCAACCAGATCAAGGCATATCTTATGCAACCACCTGTCCTAATGTCACCAATTCCAGGAAAGCCATTGTTACTCTACGTATCAACCACTAAAGCATCATTAGGAGTTTTTCTTGCACAACAAGATAATGAAGGAAAAGAACGAGCTATTTACTACATTAGCAAAACACTAGTAGGATACGAGATCAATTATTCATCAATAGAAAAAGCATGCTTGGCAGTAGTTTTTGCTTCTCAAAAATTATGACACTATCTACTATCTCACTCCATCAAGTTAATAGCTAAAATCGATCCTCTGAAATATTTGTTCAGCAAAGCCACATTGACAAGAAGACTAGAAAAATGGATCATGATCCTAAGTGAGTTTGATATTGAGTATGTTGATAGAAAAGCTATCAAAGGACAAGTTATTGCTGACTAATTAGCAGAGGCACCACTTCAAGATGATCATCCTCTACAGATTGAGTTTCTTGATGTTGATATCCTAATAGTTACAACAAAAACATGGCAACTATACTTTGATGGTTCATATACATAGCACGGATTAGGAGCAGGAATTATATTCATCACACCACAAGGTCATACAATCCCAAAAGCATACAAATTAAGCTTTTTGTGCACAAACAATATAGTAGAGTATGAAGCATTGGTAACAGGTATCAAAATGGTTGTAGAATGGAACATTAAACAACTTCAAGTCTTTGGAGACTCTCAGATTGCCATTAATCAAATCAATGATGACTATCAAACAAAATATGACAAACTTATGCCTTACAAAAAGATAGTGGATGATTTCAAGAAGTAATTTGTAGAAATAACTTTTGAATAGATTCCAAGAAATGACAACAAAGTAGTAGATGCCATGGCTACACTTGCTTCTCTATTGTAGACACAGGAAAATGAACAGCGTTATGAATTCCTGGTAGAAGAGTTGTTTCATCCCACCTTTAATTGTCCCGATTCCCAAACCATCTGTCAACTTATTGGACATGATTCCTCCCACTATGGCCAAACTTACACATACCTAAAAGATAATATCTTACCTCTTGACTTAATGAGGAACCAAAAGAGAAACTTTATTCGCCAATCCTCCCATTTTACTCTCGTCATGGATACCTTGTTCAAACGAGGTCTAGACGATACTCTTTTAAAATGTCTTGAACAAGAAGAATCTAAGAAGGATTTACATGAAGTCCATAACTGCATTTGTTGCACTCGATCAAGTGGTCTTACCCTTTTGAAAAAACTCATACGCTTGGGCTATTATTGGCCGACCATGGAACAAGATTCTTTTTAGATAGCTAGAACATGTAAACAATATCAGATCCATGGGAATTTGATCCATGCACCAGCACAAGAACTTCATGCTTTAGCAACATCTTGGACTTTTTGCCAATGGGGTCTTGATCTGGTAGGAAAAATAAATCCTTCTTCATCTAATGGTCACAAATTCATCCTTGTAGCTACAGAATATTTTACAAAATGTTCCTCAATATCACAAGAAAACAAATTGTTGCATTTATCTTGAATCACATCATCCGTCGCTATGGAATACCAATGACCATTATCATGGATAATGGGCGACCATTCAAGAACCAGGATGTACAAGAGCTATGTGAAAAGTTCAAAATCTAGCACAGATTCTTCACACCATATTATCCATAGAGAAATGGGCAAGCAAAAGCATCTAACAAAACTATTCTAAAAATCCTCAAAAAGATAGTGAACAATGCTAGAAGAGATTGGCATATTCAACTGAATCCTGCTCTATGGGCCTATCGTACCAGTATCCACACACCAACAGGTGCCACACCTTTCTCCCTTGTATATAGATCAGAAGCCATATTGCCAATCGAAGTAGAGATACCCTCCCTATGTGTATCACTAAAAGGTCTCAGCCCAGATGAAGAACAATGAGTATCTAGACTACAAGAGTTAGAACTGATCCATGAACGAAGACAAAATACCTTTGATCATCTAAAGGTATATCAACAAAGAATGTGTCAGAGCTATAATCATAAGGTTAAACCATGAATCTTTCAAGTGGGAGAAGTAGTGGTAAAGGAAAATCCACACAACCAGGCAGATTGAGAAAAGAAACGAAAGTTTGAACCAAACTAGTTAGGTTCGTTTGTGGTCACAACAGTATTTGGATCAGGAGCATATCAGCTATCAACATAGGATGGAGATCAACTTGAAGAACCCATCAATAGCATGCACCTAAAGAAATTCTATGTATGAAAAATCAAAAAAATACAAAACAAAAACAAAACCAAAAAATAAAAAATAAAAAAAACAGTGAAAAATCAAAATCGAAAAAAAAAAAAATTAAATTTGAGAAAAAGTGCAATAAAAGCAGACGGTGAAAACCTGGAAAACAAGTGCTATCTGTCCGCTAGCTCTTCCATCTATTAGTTCATGCATCTTTCTGCTTCATTCATTTTCCATCAGCACTGCCCATATCCATCATAAACCTTTGTACATACTCGGGAATCACAACTGCTCTCTCACCATGGTTTGGATCATTGGATATATCATAACGACTTTGTTTCTAGGCTTGGGGAAAAATCCTACACCTAGCTGGGGGAAAACTCTTGATCATTTTGAGCTAAATCAAATAGGTAGAACAACAGTTAGACAACTCTTATCAAGTGAAAACTGAGACATATCCAACATTGAACACGAGATCAAATTATCAACCATCAAACTATCACAAAGTTAGTCTAAACGCATGGATAATATCTTTTGGATAATGATTTTAGCATGATTGTTCAACCTTTCTATCTTGATTTTCGCTATCATGATTTCTGAGTGACTCCAGGATGTCTTTGACTAGAGGAACAAGGAAGAAACATGATATTTTTCTTGTCTGCAATCTGAAAATTAATCATTAATATGTGCAAATTTGTCTTAGGACATGATCAATGGAGTATCATCGAAGACATTTCTGATTTGCATATAGAAATGATTAATACTTCCTATTTTACGCAAACAACACTCAAGTCATTTTGGTTTAAATCTACCTTGATACTTGTGTTAACTTGCTATATCAAAATCTAGGAAAATAGTGCTCAGGTCTTCATGGTTTAATTATACCATCGATGTTTGCACTCACTTCCCACATTTTAAAAATCTCAATGATGACAAAAAGCAATAATCCAGTGACTGGTTCAGTCGTAGCTTTGCATTTTCATTTGCATTTTAGCTTGTATTTCATTCTTGCATGGGATCCTTCATACTCCTTTTATCCAAGGTTAAATCTATCACAAGAATCATCAAAGTATCATCACAAGTGTATATGCAATCAGATGAATGACTCATATCTCTTCAGATATTATCGACCTAGCCCAAATCTTATGCTATCTCTCTCAACAGAATCAACAATCAGCATATCCAAACATTTCTACAACTTGATACCAACAAAATGTTAGTTCTTTATCTAATCAACCTTATCAAAACAAATCAATCAATCAAACCTAATCGATTCTATCATGTCTTATACAGGATGAATCATTCCTGAAACCAAATGTTCTGATCATGTCTTATATAGGATGAATCCTTCCTGAAACTAGATGCTATAATCATCGTTGTCTTATACATGTTGAATCCTTCCTGAAACCAGACCGAATTTTGATCTTATCAATCTAATCGATCAAGATTTATCAATCCTACCAATCTAAGAACTCACATTTTCATCAAAACACAGTTGCAGAGATCAAATCAAATCTATCGGGATATCAATTTCACAAAAACTCCAAAGATCAATTATCTTAATTGATCTCCCGAGGGGGCATCATCATACCGGGATTTAGCAATCAAGAGCTGGGGCATTCTATCAAATCAATATCATCATCAAAAGGAAATTATTCTTTGAATCAACGCGTCATCACACCTTGCTTCAAAGAGGGGCAAAATGTATAACCTAAAAATGGTCTGAAGATAATTAATTAAATAAGCAATTATTTAATTAATCCCCCTTCCCAATTTAATTGAATTCACTAAGCAATTTGATTAAATTTCCCCTTTCATCTACTTATTAATAAATCTAAGGAAGAATTTAATAGGTTCATTTCAACCCTTTGATTAATTAATTCAAATTGATTAATTCCCTCCATCAAAATCATTTCTTCTAGATCCCCTAATTAATTAAAACAAATCAAATTCATGAGTTGTTGAGATTAATTAGCCTTTTTCCATTATTTGAATTTTTAAATTCAAATTCTCCTAACTTCTACCACTCCTAAACCTAACCCATTCCATCCTAACCATCATGTCCCCTTTCATCCAACCTCTTCTAGAAGCTTTGTGACACTTGTCACTAAGTGCTCCCTTTCATCTAACCTCTTCTAGAAGCCTCTTGACACTTGTCACCATAGAGATGACAGATGTTCCCTTTAGTGGAACCCCTTTGCCAACCTCCTCCAATTTAACCATTGATATCTTCAAATCAATCTTGACCGTTGATTCCTGCCACATCACCCCTATCCTTGGGAAATCCTATAAATAGACCTCATTTTGGAGCACAAAGGGTCTCAATTTCATATCATTTTGCATCCCGATTGATTCATCTCATTTGCATTCAAGCATTGTTATTATAGGCATCTAGCTTCTAGTTTCTCATTTCAATCATTGTTATCATGTTCAAATCTTAGCTTAATTGAATCTTCATTCTAGCTCATTTTCTAGAATAATCATGAAATCATGTAGCTTAATCATGCTATCATTGCTAGATCATGAATCTTCATCATTTAAATCCCCCATTTAAGTGTAGTCAAGTCACTGGAGTTTGCATACCAAGATGTGAGAGAAAAATTCATACTCTCATTTACTAGGAGGCGATAGATCGCTTAGTTATGGTTTTGTCTTTCTTTGATTTAATTCACTAATCATTGCTTGTAATGATTTATTGAGTGCATTGTGTTTGCAGATATAGGTACATTTCACAGAGCATGATAAAAGGTATATCAGCAAAGAATGTGCCACAATTACAATCACAAGGTCAAACCGAGAGCATTTCAAGTTGGAGAACTAGTCCTAAAGCAAAATCCATGCAACCAATCTGATCGAGAAAAGAAAGGGAAGTTTGAACCAAACTGGTTAGGTCTCTTTGTGGTCACATCAGTATTTGGGTCAAGATCATATCAACTATCAACACAAGATGGGGATCAGCTTGAGGAACCCATCAATAGCATGCATCTGAAGAAGTTTTATGTCTGAAAAAGTAGAAAAATTCAAAAATAGTGAAAAAGCAGAAAAATCCAAAAACAGTGAAAAAGCAAAAAAATTCAAAAACAATGGAAAATCAGAAAATACAAAAACAGAGAAAAATAAGCAAAAAAAAAATCAAATATGAGAAAAAGTGCAATAAAAATAGATGGTGAAAACCTAGCAAACAGGCACTATCTGTCAGCTAGCTCTTCCATCTATTAGTCTGCTTGCATTCATTTTCCATCAGCACTGTTCATATCCATAATAAGCCTTTGTATATATGCAGGCATCACAGCTGATTTCTCACTATGGTTTGGATCATTGGGTATATCATAATGACTTTGTTTATAGGCTTGGGACAAAATCCTATACCTGGCTGGGGGCAAAAAAATTTGATCATTTTGAGCTTAATCAAATAGGTAGAACAATAGTTTGGAAACTCTTGTCAAGCAAAAACTAAGACACATCCAACATTGAACACGAGATCAAATTGTTAACCATCAAACTATCACATGTCAGTCTAAGCACATCACACACTTTTCAATGGATGATATATTTTGGATAATGCTTTTAACACTTTGGTTCAACTTTTCTATCTTGATTTTCACTATCATAATTTCTGAGTGACTCCATGATGTCTCTGACTAGAGAAACAAGGAAGGAACATGATATTTTTCTTGTTTGTTTTCTGTAAATTAATCATTAATATGTGCAAATCTATCTCAAGACATGATCATTGGAGTATCATCAAAGATATTTCTGATTTGCGTATAGAAATGGTTAATACTGCATGTTTTACGCAAGAAATACTCAGGTCATCTTGGTTTAATTATACCTCGATGCCTGTGCTAACTTGCAATATCAAAATCTAGGAAATAAGTGCTCAGGTCATCATGGTTTAATTATATCATCGATGTTTGCACTCACTTCCCACATTTTAAAAATCTCAATGATGACAAAGCACAATAACCTAGTGACTGGTCCAGTCGTAGCTTTGCATTTCATTTGCATTCGCATTTGCATTTAGCTTGCATTTCATTCTTGCATGGGATCCCACAAGCTCATCGTATCCAAGGTTAAATCTATCGTACAAATTATCAAAGTATCATCATAAGTATATGCATAATCAGACTAATGACTCATCTCTCTCTAGATATTGTTGACCCAGCGCAAATCTTATATTACCCCCTCAATAGAACCAACATCAGCATATTTGAATCTTCTTACAACTTGATATCAACAAAATGTCAGTTCTTTATCCAATCAACCTTATCAATTCTATCAAACGATCACATCTAATCTATTCTATCATGTCTTATACAGGATGTATCTTTCCTGGAACCAGATGTTTTGATCAAGTCTTATACAGGGTATATCATTCCTGAAACTAGACGCTTTGATCATCTTTGTCTTATACAGGAGGTGTGATTCCTAAAACCAAACTAAATCTCGATCTTATCAATCTAATCAATCTTGTCTAATCAATCAAGCTTTATCAATAATCACATTGAGAACCGCATCACCATGATCACAAAACTCACACTTTCATCAATCAACGTTGCAAAAATCAACTCAATTATAATCGAAAAATTAATTTTGTAACTCTCCAAACACTCCAAAGGTCAATTATCTCAATTGATCTCCTGAGGAGGCATCACAATACCACAATTTATCAATCAATGTCTAGGGCATCCTATCGAACCAATATCATCATCAAAATGAGAATATTATTTTAGTCAACGCGTCATCACACCTCGCTTCAAAGAGGGGCAAAATGTATACACCTAAAAATGGTCTAAAGATAATTAATTGAATAAGCAATTATTTAATTAATCCCCCTTCCTAATTTAATTGAATTCATTAGCAAATTGATTAAGTTATCCCATTCATCTACTTATTAATAAATCTAAGGATTTATTTAATAGGTTCATTTCAATAGCCCCCTTTGATTAATTAATTAAAATTAATTAATCCTCCCCCCATTTAATTCATTTCTTATAATCCCCTAATTAATTAAAACAAATCAATTTATGATTTGTTGAAAGTTAATTATCTTTTTCCTATTATTTGAATTTTTTAATTCAAATTACCCACATGCCTCCTAGCTTCTAACCACCTAACCTAACCATCCCTCTAACCTAACCCATTCCACATAACCTTGTGTTTAACTAACCCTATCCTATCTTGCACATCCTAACCTCCTTATCCTAACCTCCTATAGGTTGGATATTCTCCCCTTGAGACACATGGCACTTAGGCCACATGTCTCTTCCCTTGGAAACTTGCCCTCTCATGAGAAAGGCTCCTTGACAAGTGTCCCTCCCTCCAACCTCTTCTCCAACCTCCTCCAATTTCACCCTTGATATCTTCAAACTCAATCTTGACTGTTCATTCCTGCCACCTCACCCCTGGCCTTGGAAATCCTATAAATATCCCCCATTTTGGAGCATAAAGGATCCCATCTCATATCAATTTAGGAATTGTTACCATAGGCATATCCATTCTAGCATATCATTTTAGCATTGTTATTATAGGAAATTGCATCTTAGATCTAGTTTAATTTGATCATTTTCTAGCATAATTGTTGAATCATGTAGCTTAATCAATATCTTTTCTAGCTCAATTTCATCATCATCATAGCTTAATCATACATATCATTATCTTAATTAGACTCTTGGATAAATATAGAATAATCAATCTCATCTAGCTTGCATATGATTATATTTCAAATCCTCTGTCTAGGTGTAGTCAATTTAATAGGATTGCTTATCCAGATCTGAGAGCAAATCCACACTCGCATCTGTTAGGAGGTGATAGGTTGCTTTGTCATGGTTTATCTTTCATTTGCTTTTAATTTTCTAACCAAGCTTGTAATGATCTATTGAGTGTTTGTGTTGCAGTTGTAGGTATCCTACTTCACACACACAACAATGACTACTCCAGGATGATGTGGGTCACTTTTCTAAGGGAGAAATCTAAAGCACTAGATAAATTCAAAATATTCAAAGCTAAAGTGGAGACATAAATACGATTGAAGTTGAAGTGTCTAAGGTATGACAAAGGAGGATAATTCACCTCTGGTGAGTTTAATTCTTTTTGTGAGGAGCATGGAATCAGGAGACATTTATCTTCTCTAAGAACCCCTTAGCAGAATGGAGTTGTTGAAAGGAAGAACATAACTATTTTTAATGTTGCTAGAAATATAATGACTGAAGGAAACATTCTGCATATCTATTGGAGAGAAGTTGTTAGAACTGTTGTATACACATTCAACTGGGTGCACATAAAAGGTAATTTCGGTAAGACCCCTTATGAGCTATGGTTTGGTCATGTTCCTATAGTTGGATATTTTAGAATCTTTGGAAGAAAATGTTATATCAAAAGAGATGAGGATATAGGAAAATTTGATGCAAGATGTGATGAAGGAATCTTTTTAGTATATTCTACTAAGAGCAAAGCCTACCAGTGTTACAACAAAAGACTGAGGAAGATAGTGGAAAGTGTGAATGTGGAGGTAGATGAGAATCATGATAAGCAAATCAGAGCATGCAAATATGAGTCTAATGATTAAGATGTTACTAAAAAGAAAGTCCAGAGTTCGAGCATGAAGCAAATTGATCCGGTAGAGATAGTGAAAGAAGATGTTGATGTCGATGAAGAAGTTCAAGAGCTTGAAAATCAGATTAATTAGAAGACCTCGAGGTATGTAAAACTAAATCATTTAGAAAAATAGATTATTGGTGATAAAAATAAAGGTTTGATGACTAGGAGAAGAATTGCTACTAAAGAGACATGTTTGATTTTCAAAATTGAGCCTAAAGATGTTGTTGAAGCTTGTAAAGATGAAAATTGGGTAAAAGCTATGGAAGAAGAGTTAGATCAAATTGATAAGAACAAAACATGGGAACTTGTTTCGAGACCTATAGACAAGAATGTAATTGGTACTAAATGGGTGTTCTAGAATAAGCTAAATAAAGATGGAGAAGTTTTTAGAAACAAAGAAAGACTGGTATGTAAGGGATATTCACAAATGGAAGGTATTGATTTTGAGGAGACTTTTGCTCTGGTAGTTAGAATTGAAGTTGTTAGACTATTTCTTGCATATGCTGCTCATAAAAAATTCAAGGTATATGAGATGGATGTGAAGTCAACCTTTTTGAATGGTGAATTGGAAAATGAAGTCTATATTGAGAAACCGGATGGATTTTCATTGACAAATGAAGAAGACATGGTATGCAAATTGAAGAAAGCATTATATGGACTTAAACAATCCCCTAGACCTTGGTATGCCAGATTGGATGGGTTTTTGATGAATTTGGGATTCTATAAAGGTATTGTTGATAGTAATTTGTACTTCAAGAATGATAATGATACTATTTTGATTGTTGAAGTCTTTGTTCATGACATTATTTTTGGAGGAGATGATGATTTGAGTAAGAAGTTTATTGATGATATGCAAAAAAAATTTGAGATGTCTATGATAGGTGAGATGAAATTCTTTGTGGGATTGCAAACTTCATAGACTGATAAAGGCATTTTTATATCTCAATCTAAGTATGTGAAGGAATTGTTCAAGAAGTTTAGGCTAGATGATTCCAAACCTGTTGGAACTCCTATGGTGACTAGATGTAATATGACAAAAGATGATGAATCTTTGAAGGCTAACCAGACCCTGTATAGATCTATGATTGGTGGATTGTTTTATTTGACTAAGACTAGACCTAATATTATGAATGTTATATGTATTGTTGCAAGATTTCAAGTTGATCCTGAGGAAAGCCATCTCACTTCTATAAAGAGGATATTGAAATACTTGAAGGGAACAATTGATTATGGTCTGTGGTATTCGAAGAATATGATTTCATTTTAAATGCTTATATTGATGTTGATTGGGAAAGTGATATTGATGACCAGAAGGTAACTACTAGTGGAGAATTCTATTTGGGAAAGAAGTTGGTTGCTTGGACAAGTAAGAAGCAAGATTCTATTTCTTTATCTACTACAAAAGTTGAATACATTGTTGTTGCTAGAAATTGTACTCAGGTACTTTGGATGAAGTGGATTTTGAAAGATATTAGAGTTGTTACTGTTATATATTGTGATAATTCTAGTGCTATCAATATTTGTAAGAATCTGGTGTTGCATTCTAAGACAAAATATATATCAATCAAGTTTCATTTCTTGAGGGAGAAGGTGAATGAGAAAGAAGTTAGATTGGAGTATGTATCTACAAAGGAACAAATTGTAGATATATTTAATAAGCCTTTGCCTATAGATACATTTGTATATCTAAGAGAGAAGTTAGGGGTAGTTTCCCCTCATGCTATGTACTAGATGCGTTGATTTGCATTGATCTGGTGAACTTCATTATTGTATCATGTTATCTGAATTGATGAGTGGATGCTGCTACTCTGGGGGAGTATTTAGTGTGTGGTTTAGTTGATCTGATTTGTGAGTATTTGTTCTAAAGGGGATAGATTATTTATAAGATAGAGAATAATGACTTGTATGCGTCTTTGACATTGTTGTCAAAGGGGGAGAGATGCATGTGAAAAATTGTATTATCTATCTATTATAGATAAGATATGTGTGTATGATCTCAAGGAGAGGTTGTTGGAGTTGATTTCTTTCTTTGCATTAATTATTTTTCACATTCATATGTTGTCATCAATGCTAAAGGGGGAGATTGTTGGATATTAGAGTTGTTGGAATGTGTTGTTGTCATTGATATCAACATATTCCTATGTTGTACAGAATTGGTTGTTGAAGAGAGTTGGTTTGGATGATCTATTGCAGATGTCCTAAAGGAGATTTATGAGTTTTGAGATGCTTATGTCTAGTTGATTCAATGTGACTTTCAGTATTTCGGAAAGTGATTTGGTCAAGTTATGTGATACAGTGTGATGATTGGTTTTTATGTTTGTTATGTATTGCAGAGTTATGATTTTTTAGTTGTATTTCTTTGGAATTGTTTCTTTATGTTGTATAGATGTTGCAGAATAATTGGGATGTTCATGTGTGTCCTCAATTCGAGTGGCTCATGATTTTGAACTTCACAAGCGTATCTTTGAGTTTGTCAATTGGTGTTCTTGAGCTCCGGTGATGAAATAATGATGATTCTTATTATCTAAGTAGTTGCGATGATTGCGGTGGATTTCAAGTTGCATGTTGATGTTCTTTGATTGTGTTCTATGCGCTTTAGTGGTCCGCATTGATCATGATGTGCGTTATTGAATATTTTATTGGTCTAGTGGTATTCTTCATGTTATACGACATATTCCATGGTTTAGCGTGTTGTGGATGATCTTGGCGAATTATTTGGTGGTGTTGCATGTTCGAGGATTTGATTTGGGTCCCTTATATGTCCTAGCTAACATTGTATTGGTCTGGTAATGGATTTATGTATCGTGTGATGTGATTTTGTAATTAGGTCTTATGTGTTGAGCTAACCTTGAGGTTAAGGTTGATGATTTGTATAGATTAGTGTTATAATCATGTAAGTTGAGTGTCTATGAGTGATTGTGGTTTATTTATGATTAGTGAGAGTATTGTATGTGCGAATAAGTGAATTAATCTATTGGTAGTGGAAAAGAGTAGAGAAGTGTTGTTGTGCAAACAATGTGCTTAACCAAAACTATGATCAGGCATTTGGAGATGTTATTCTTTGTAAGGTAGTGAGCCTTCCCGGTGTGTTTCCCTTTATTGTTTTGAGTAGTGAACTCTAGGCAGTGTGCCTAAATGCATGTGCATTCACCATTGTAATATTTACACATACTACTGTAGAGTATCATCATATTGTGGGTAGGTTCCCATTGTAGTTTTTCCATTAACCCGGTTTTCCACATCAAATATGTGTGTGTTATGTGTGTTGTTGATGTGGTGTTTATCTTTTCTATTGTTTTTCTTGATCAGATCTAAAGTTGAGGTTAATTGATTTAAGTTTGGTGAAAACTGATTCACTCCCCGTCTCAGTTTTATGCATTATTGTTGCCAACACAACCTCCCACTCCCTGTTGGAGGGAGGATTAGGTGGCTTCTTAACCATGGTGATAGAGATGTTCTCCAGAATAAGTTTGACAAAATAAGCAAAGACAGTTTCCACAGAGGCTTTCTTATCCCTGAAGATCATGTTCTTCCTTTCCTTCCAAATTCTCCAACTGAGGTGTGGAGGAAATTGCAACCAGAGTTGTTGAACTAGTGGGTTGGAAGTGCCCACCCCACTCTTGCAACAGATGTATCATATTTTTATTCATGGTCCAGCAAAGGTTAAACTTGTGGAAAACCATACCCTAGAGGGCTTTGGCAAAGGAATAATGGAGGAAAAAATGGGGGGAATTTTCCTCATCTCTTTTGCAAAGAACACATATGTTGGGGAACTGAAACCCACGCTTTTCCAAGCTATCTTGGGTGAGGATTTTTTTGTGGAGAGTAGTCCACCAGAAAAAATTAATCTTGGGGATAAGGTGGCAGTTCCAAACCTTTTTCCACCATTCCTGAGAGATGGGGTCTTGAAGAAGGTTGTGGTAGGCAATTTTAACAAAGAACTCCATAGTGGGATTCCATTTCCAAATAAATTTGTCATCCCTCAGGAAAAGGGGGAGTCTAGTCATACCAAGCTTGTTCTACAACTCCCGAGCAATAGGCACTACATGGGGTTGATTATGGCAGCAAGAAGAAATATCCTTCCAAGTGTTGTTGGAGAAGTAATTGCAGACCCAGTGACCAAAGAAATCGGTGGCAATACCACAAATGCTTCTAAGAGAAGAGGAGGAAATCAGAGGTTTATCCCCTAGCCAACAATCTTCCTAGAAACTAATGTTTCTACCATTGTCAATGAGCCACTTTGTGCCATGAGAAATAGAATCTCTACATTTAAGAATATTGTTCCATATTTTGGATCCCCATGGGAGTCCCTCACTCAGAACCAAATGAAAACTACCTTTTCTGAGGTATTTAGCCCACATAATTCAGCACCACTCAGTATCTTGGCATATTAACTCCCAAACCATTTTAGTCATAAGAGCCTTATTAAATTGGGAAATTTTGTAGCTCTCCAACCCACCATTGATTTTAGGATAGAAAACTTTGTCCCAACTAACAAGAGAAAGTCTTATTTTCTCTTTCATGCCCATCCAAATTTATTTGAATTTTTTCAAGCTTGTCAGTCATAGAGGCAGATATTTTTAAAAGGGAAAGGAAGTACATTTGAATCCCTTATAGGGAGGAGCCTAGTAGTTGGAGCTTCCCAGCACTATTGATAAATATTTCCTTCCACCCTACTAGCTTCTTTTGTATTCTCTCAAGAATGGAAACCCAAAAGGAGTTGGAGATTTCCTTGATAGTAAGTGGTAACCTAAGGTAGGTTCTAGGAAGGGAGGCAACCTAACATACTAGAATACCCCTAATTTTATCTTGGAGTTTGTTAGCAGTGTGGAAGAAATAGAAGTTGCTTTTATCATAATTAATGTGTTGTCCTGAGGTGTCTGCATAAAGGTTGAGGAAGGATTTCCATCCCTTGGCCTCAACAACTGAAGATGACCCAAAAAGTATGGTGTCATCAACAAAATGTTGCAAGATTGTGGGGGGACAACATTGGTAAGTTTGATACCCATAAGAGTTCCCCTATTGATGAGAAAGCTAAAAATTTTGGCCAAGACCTCCGCTAGAATAATAACTAGGTAGGGGGACAAAGGGTCACTCTGACAAAGTCCTCGAGACACCCTGAAGGGTCTCTAAGGGATACCATTAATCAAGATGGAATAATTGACAATAGTAATACATTCCCTGATGAGGTTTAGCAGCTTGACCCCAACACCAAACTTTTGGAGGACTTAAAATATTTTTTTCCAATTCGCTCTATCATAAGCCTTGAATATGTCCCATTTCAAAGCCATGTCACGTTTATGGCTTCCATCCATTGAGTGTATAACTTCATGAGTGGAGATGGCCGCATCCGAGATTTTCATACCAGGGACAAAACCATTTTGACTTGGACTTATTATAGTATCCAAAAAAGTCTTAAGTTTGATAACTAGAACTTTGGAGAAGATTTTATAGAGTGTTGCAAAGGTTGATGGGTTTGAAATCCTTGAGAAGGGTCAGCTCCCGAGTCTTCAGGATCAAAGAAATGAAAGTGTTGTTTAACTTCTTGAGCAGTTTTCCAGATCTACATAAATCCTTAGTGGAAAGAACCACATTAGGGCCAACCACATCCCAGAAGTCCTGGAAGAAATCCAGAGGGAAACCATCTAGGTCAGGCACTTTGATAGCCACCATGAATAAAACAACAGTTCTCACCTCATCATTAGTGGTTGGGTTCATTATGATATCATTAGCTTCCCTTGTGATGGGTGAGGGTAGGCATTGAAGGAGGGTGTCATCAAAGACTAGATCCCTAATCCTGTTGTCCTCTATAAATAGTTTAGAGAAGTAGTCAGAAACCAGGTTCCCTAGACCAACATCATATTTAATTTCTTGATTGGGTAAAAGTATGGACCTGTGTCCCACTTTTGGCTAAGTGGGACACCAAAAATGAGTACCACTCAGCTGAGTGGTACTCGGACAAATCCGTGTGGCTCCACATGGAGCCTACATGGAGAGAAGGTGGCAGGGGGGGGAGGGCAACCTTCGACTGAGTAAGGTAAGATCGAGTACCCCTTTTAAAAGAAAAAAATTAAATGGTTTTATATGTGTGTGTGTGTGTGTGTGTGTGTGTGTGTGTGTTTGTGTGTGTAAATTTTTATTTTTTTTTCATATTTTTAATATATATGTGTAAAAGATAAAGTTTTTTTCATGTTTTGTCAAAAAAAATTATTCTATACAATCATTTAAGTTAAAATTTATTTTTATTTTGAATATTAGGAATAATTAAAAACTTCTTGAAAACTTAAAGCTTCTGCAACAACTTTCCCAAGGTCGAATTATGCAAATCATAACTTGGATAGAACATGCATTTAAACCCCTTAATCTACCCCTTTGACCCCTAATAGGACCTACTATGATATTAAGATCCCTTAATCTACCCCTTTGACCCCTAATGGGACCTATTATCACATAATAGGTCATATTATGACATAATAGGTCTTATGATGTGATAATAGGTCCTATTACGACATAATAGGACCTATTATCACATAATAGGCCCTATTATCACATACTAGGCCCTATTATCACATAATATGCCCTATTATGTCATAATAGGTCCTAGAATCACATAATGGGCCCTATTATGTCGTAATAGGACCTATTGTGATATTAAGACCTAGGTTTGACCCCTTAATACTACTAAGACCTCTTTGAACCCTCAAGACCACTATGACCCCTTAAGAACCCTATGATTGGGCTTAAGACCACTAAGACCTCTTTGACCCCAAGTAAGACCCCCTACGACCCCTAATAGGACCTATTATGTGATAATAGATACTATTATGACATAATAGGACCTATTATGTGATAATAGATACTATTATGACATAATAGGACCTATTGTCACATAATAGGTCCTATTACGACATAATAGGACCTATTATCACATAATAGGTCCTATTACGACATAATAGGACCTTAGGACCTATTATGTGATAATAGGCCCTATTATGTCGTAATAGGACATAGGTCCTATTACAACATAATAGGACCTATTATGTGATAATAGGTCCTGTTATGTGATAATAGGTCCTATTATGTCGTAATAGGACCTATTATCACGTAATAGGCCTAATTATGTTGTAATAGGTCCTAGTATCACATAATAGGCCCCATTATGTCATAATAGGACCTATTATGATATTAAGACCTATTAAGACTACTAAGACCTCTTTGAACCCTCAAGACCACTAAGACCTAGGTTAAGATGCCTATGACCGGGCTTAAGACCACTAAGACCTCTTTGACCCCAAGTAAGATCCCTAATATGATCTATTATGTGATAATAGGTCCTATTATGACATAATAGGATATATTGTCACATAATAGGTCGTATTACGACATAATAGGACCTACTATCACATAATAGGTCCTATTACGATATAATAGGGCCTATTATCACATAATAGGCCCTATTATGTCGTAATAGGACCTATTATCACATAATAGGTTGTATTAGAACATAATAGGACCTATTATGTGATAATAGGTCCTATTACGACATAATAGGTCCTATTATCACATAATAGGTCCTATTACAACATAATAGGACCTATTATCACATAATAGGCCCAATTATATTGTAATAGGTCCTAGTATCACATAATAGGCCCTATTATATCGTAATAGGACCTATTATCACATAATAGATCCTATTATGACATAATAGGCCTTATTATGTGATACTAGGACCTATTACGACATAATAGGACCTATTGTCACATAATAGGCCCTATTATGTCATAATAGGTCCTAGTATCACATAATAGGCCCCATTATGTCTTAATAAGGCCTATTATGTCTTATTATATAATGGGGCCTATTATGTGATAATAAGTCCTATTACAACATAATAGGGCCCATTATGTGATAATAGGTCCTATTATGACATAACAGGGCCTATTGTGTGATAATAGGTCCTATTTCAACATTATAGGACCTATTATCACATAATAGGCCCTGTTATGTCATAATAGGACCTATTATCACATAATAGGCCCTGTTATGTCATAATAGGACCTATTATCACATAATAGGCCCTATTATGTTGTAATAGGACTTATTATCACATAATAGGCCCCATTATATAATAAGACTCTGTAATACCACTATGACCCCTTAAGACCACTATGAACCCTTAAGACCACTAAGACCTCTTTAAACCCTTAAGACCACTATGATCCCTTAAGACCACTAAGACCTCTTTGACCCCTTAATACCATGCTATGACCCCTTAAGACCCCTATGACCAGGCTTAAGACCACTATGACCCCTTAAGACCAAGTTATGACCCCTTAAGATCCCTTTGACCACTTAAGACCCCTTTGACCCCTTAGGAAAGATTTGTTTAGAATGTTTACATGTATGAATGCAATTTTTTCATTGTTTATATAACACATGATTTGTCTCAAGTTTAGAATGTTAATTAAACATGCATATATGAAAATTATAATTTTTTTCAATGTTTAGAAAATTTACATGTACAAATGTAACCTTTTCAATGTTTATTTAACAACATTTGATTCATTTAAATGTTTAGAATATATATTTTTAAAATATTTGTACAATGATTCATCTTGTTTGTAACATATGTATATGAGTTCTTATTTTAATTTTATTCAATGTATGCACACATGCAGATTCATATATATATTTATACATTTGACATCATGGCTTCTAGTGGTTCTAATCATCATTCTTCCGAGAAGATTGTGCATCCTGATCCTCAACAGACCCCACATAGGTTTGCAACTCCTGGCAGTACTCTCGAGGATAGGGAGAGTGTTCATGCACATACTATTGTCAGATTATAGGCTGCTCTAGCAAAGCTAGAGCAAACTTTGCAAAACACTCATGTCCTTTCGAATAGGGAAAAATTAGTTTCTATTCGAGATGAGCTTATGTGTATGATTGGCCTTGCCCAATCATACAACCCATATTATTATCATCATATTGATCACTTTTATGCCTCTTTATCCTACATTGTCTCAGGCACTGTTAAATGGAGACAAGTAGATAGGGATGTATTCTCTACGAATGTTAAATCCATGTTCCCCTTTTACATGAATATGAGAGTCGTTAGAGGTTATCGAGTCACTAGGTGAAAGGATGATATTATCACACCATTCATATACCCGATATGGTTGGAGGCACATCATATGTGGCCACAAAAGGATGAGTTGCCACCATATTTCTACAAACAATTGTTTGCATAATTTCACCTAGGTTATGATGTTGACTACACTGATTATCCACAACATGCTCACCAGGGTAAGGGGAGATTCAGACACAAATTCAGACACCTTGATCTACCACAACCCCCTAGTAAGAGGGAAATGGTGGGTCAAAACCTTTTGGTTCTTCAAAAGGTTTGGATTTTGCCACAAGTGGTGCAGGAGATATGGCAGCTGAGGACATGTGAGTCAAGATGTATTCTAGCTTAGCCACCATTGTGACTCAAGTTGATGAGATGACCTTTGATCACATTGGTAGATATATGTAACATTCTCATACCACACCTATTTTTGATCCTTCAGATCCATTTTATGATCCTTATATTCATCATGATCTACCATCGCCTACAGAGATTGCACAATTACCTAAAGATAGTCTGTGAGATATGAGCTGGATTTTAGTGAGTGATCTTGTTTAATAATATAAGGATTGTTCTATAGTATGTGGTATCCCTCCCCAAGATATTCCAAAGTTCATTTGATGAGTACTTTGAAGAACCTTCACTAGTAGCAACCATGGAGGTGGAGATGCAGGGTCAGGTGGTAGTTCGAAGCAGGAGGATATTTTGATACCTCCTATAGCTCCTCCACAGTAGACATGTGTTGATCCTACACCTCTTGAGACTGGAGTTGATCCTACACCACAAACACCAAGAGTTTCGAGAGGAGGTTTTCATCTCTTCTTATGGATGAGGGTATTGATCTAGATGCAGTGTCATTACACTCTTCTGAGATATCTGGCATCGGGTGTGCATTCAAGGAAAGGAATAAGGTAAGAAACCAAATTTATAATTTGATTTTATTGTATATATATTACAATTTAGAATAACATATTTTTTGAATTTTCAATATATTACATGATATTATGATGGCCGCAAGCTATGGGGATTTGCAGGCACCTGGTGATCCTATTCATCGAGATACATATGTAAATTTATATAAATATATTTAAATTTAAATTCATGTGTGTCTTATTTTTTCTTTTATATATATATTTAGTAAATAATTGTACATGTACACACATGTTTATACACTATAATATTTTAACATGGAAATTGTGTACAAAGTAGGCACCTCAAGAAGGCGATGGATCAGATCAGGGTTTGGGTTAGGGCACGAGATAGAGATATACTGATGTACATGCTCACTTGATAATTTCCATATACATTTGTAGATCTGACATTTCGATTACACATGTTGTGGACATTTCTCTGGATACATTGTGGACATTTCAATCATTTTTTATGTACTTTTGTAGACTTATTTTAGACATTATATCCAGACATTTCATGTATTATATGTTTATATAGATACATTTCATTTTTTATGCACATTTATTTCACGTTTATAAACCATGTTTTACGTAGAGTTTAAATTATGCCAATGTGAAATGGCAAAAGAAGCAAGCTTCATATCAACAATATCATCCCAAAAGCTTATGTAAATTTGTGTGTATTTTCTATTACATATGCATGCATGATGTGTGTTCTTAATAATCTTTCTTTTTCACCAATAGATTAGGAATTTTTGACATAAAAATCTATTTTTTAACATGGTGTAGTATTTTAATGAAAATAGTTTTCCTTGAGATTCAATATAATGACAAAGAGAGTTTATATGTAATGTTTTAATACATTGGAAACTAGACACAATTAATTATTTAGCATTACAAATTTTTTAACGTTATATTACCAATCTAACAATGTACATAAAAGCATCTTTCTAGAGGAAATGTTCACTTGAAAAAACATACTTGACAAAGATCCAATACTTAACATTCTTGAAATGTCAATGAAAAATCAAAATGTATTTTCTAAATCAAGTCATATAAATAATCACTAATAAATATGAATAATGCAATTATGACTAGTGCCTTGTTCTTATTCAAGAAAAAGTCTTGAGTTTAAAACTACAAAAAATATGTACATAATTTCTTAATCAAGCAATATAAATAATTACTAATAATCTAATTCAAGTAATATAAATAATCACTAATAATTTAATGTAACAAAGAAAGGAATTTATATGTGTGTGAACTCATGAAAAATAAAATAACAATGTATATATAATTTAGCATGTATACTTAACATAAGGGGATCTAAAGTTAGGACCTATTAGGATGTCTTAAGGGAATGGCCAAAGAGGATGTCTTAAGTGGATGTATAACATAAAAGAATAGATATAAAAACTTTTCAACCAAGCATGCATAACAATTTATATAATTTAGCATACTTAACATAAGGGGATCTAAAATTAGGACCTATTAGGATGTCTTAAGGGGATGTCCAAAGAGGATGTCTTAAGGGGATGACCAAAGAGGATATCTTAAGGGGATGTATAACATAAAAGAATACATTTAAAATATTTTCAACCAAGTATGCATAACAATTTATATAATTTAGCATACTTCACATAAGGGGATCTAAAGTTATGTCCAAAGGGGATGTCTTAAGGGGATGTCCAAAGGGGATGTCTTAAGGGGTGTCCAAAGACAATGTCTTAAGGGGATGTCCAAAGCACATGTTTGAAGGGGATTTATAACATGTAAAAGCATGTACATGTAATTAAAGAATACATAAAATCATTTCAACCAAGCATGCATAACAATATATGAAAAACATTGTTCACCATGTCAAAAAAAAAACTAGATATGGTCCTGTTGGCAAATGCAAACTCCAATGAGAAATTGTAGGTGATTGAAGGTATTGTCATTGATGGAAACCTTACAATCATATGATACTAGCAGGCACTGGCACCGGTAGACTCTACACCAACATACAGTTCACTGGCACTGAAAAGAAGATTACCGACATCCTGGCTGACAGGAATTTTGTTTAATTGTATTTTGTATTTAATTATTAAATCTTTCTGTAAGCTGACATGGCAGATTGTAATATGACTCATATAAGTATGAGATCTTGTAGATCATTTAGGAAGTGGATATGGTTAGAAATATAGCAGAACTAATGTGTGAATTATAAGGCAGAATTTGGATAAGGGTTTATGATTATTACAGAGCTTAAACTGGTACTGAACCTAGCATAGCAGAGGTTGATCTAAAGTAGTACATGACATTGGATTTGTATAATCCATTTTTGTAAGTCAGTGAGACTTCTTTTGTAATTGAGCAGTGAGCTCTAGGCACTTGGCCTTCCTGCATGTGCAGGCCCCTATTGTAAGAGTAATATTCTCTTATTGGTCAGTAAGCGAATATTGTGGGTCACAAATCCCATCGAGGTTTTTCTCACACTGGGTTTCCTTGCTAAAAATATTGTTTTATGATGTGTCTTTCATGTTGTGCTTATTGTTCTTATTTACTGCATTAATTTTGGTTAACTAGTACACTATTTTGGAATGCTTTTTATATAATAAGTTCAGAAAATTCATCAACCGACCAGATACTAATTCACCCTCCCCTCAGTATCTTTGGGAATCCTAACAATTGGTATCAGAGCCTGGTCCTCTATTTTCAAAAGCCTAACAGCTTGAGGAAGATCCTGACACTGGTAGAGATGGAAAACATCTCTTTCAAACTATGATGCAGAAAAAGTGAACAATATCAAACTTGAAGATGATCTTAAGGCTGCACAGGATATCATTCAAGGACTTCAAAAGAATCTCACTATTGCAAGGAACAAAAGAAGAGAACTTTGTGAAAAGATGCATAGTGATGATGATGAGAAAGAAACTCTTAATGACCTTGTGAACAAACTGAGACAAGAAAACAATACAATGAAGAACGAGATGCAAGATATGACTATGAGATTTTGTAAAGAAACTAAAAATCGGAAGAAGAATGAAGATGACTTGACTAGAAGAATCAATGATGCTGCAAATGAAAACACAAGACTCAGTCATGAAAATGATATGTTAAAGACAGATTTAATGCATACACAAAATGACAGAACTAAACTCATGAGACAGAAAGATTTCTTGGAAAATGAGTTGGCTACTGCAAATCAACACAAGGAGAAATTCAAGAAATGTTCAGAGGAACTTGATGACATGCTGAAGAATTAGAAACCTAATGGTGATACAAATGGCCTTGGTTTGAAGTTGGTGAAAGCTCCGGTACTGCAAACAATCATGATCACAACAAATCGGTAAGACAGCCTAAGGCTTAAAAATTTAATGGGAAATGCTTTAACTATAACAAGTATGGTCATAGAGAAAATTCGTGTAGATCTAGAAATTATAAGAACACTAATATACCCACCGGTCAATGTTCCAAATGCAACAAAGTTGGTCATAATTCAGAAAATTGCAGAATGAATACAAGATGTTATGTTTGTGGAATATTTGGACATCTATATAATCAATGTAGAACACATACTGGCATAGGATATGGGAAAGCTATTCAGAAAAACAATGTGACTTGTTATGCTTATAACAAGATTGGAAACATTGCAAAATTTTGTAGAAGGTGTCACCGACAAACAACAAAGGACCCAGCTTGAAAGGAAAAGAAAAGGTTGAAGAGGTAAAGCAAGAATTTTCAACACAATGGATTAGAAAGTCAGATCAGAATGTTGATGGGAATACTCCTCCACTAGAAGAACAAAGTATCACTCCACCAGCAGGAGATTCTTCATCTAACTAAAGAAATATCCCTTGGGGGTATGGCAACAAAATGAAAAACATGCTAGTTTACCCTCGGTTGATGGTGAGAAGTTGAATTACTTCTTTACTAGTAGATGAGTTAAGTTTGACTTAACCAACAGGAATTAAATGTGGTAGTTGAAGGTTATAACACTATATAACAAGTGTTTTGGTCTTTTTTATTCACCAAACATTCAAATCTCCAGAGAGTGTGAAAATCCTGAGCGAAGGCATCCATAGCGAAAAATAAAGTAGATCATCCAAGCAAATCATCCTAAAGGAATATTAAGGTATTTGTAACTATGGCTTCTTCATTAGCACCTAAATTTATTGCAAACCCTACTGTGATTGAATTTATCAAGCACCCTAGACCCATGTTCAAACTTATTCCCAAAATTGCGAAGAAAGATGATACCCTAGGAGTATTTTTGAAAATACCTAAGGGAGTAGTTTTTGCAGAAGATCCTAGAATATATATACATTGTCATATTGAGGAGCTAGGAGATGATGAAATCAAGAACATGTATAGGACTGTAATTTGTGATGTAAATGGTAATATTAAAGTGGAACACGAGGTAGTAGAAACCCTAGGTTTTGTGGACATTCTTAGCATCCCTGATTTTTCGAAAGACGTGATAAGGATATTCCTAAGCAGAGTCCATGGCGAATTCTTTTGGTTGGATTCCATCCATAAGATCACTAAAGAAGCAGTTAGGGCAGTAACAGGGTTAACTTCTACCAGTAGCAGGCCTGACAGAATTAAAAAGGTCTCAAATGACACTGTGATGAACTTAACCGATGCAACATTTGACAAAAGATCCCTAAGAGTCAATGATGTGAAGGACATCAATGTTAGATTTGTCAGTATGATTCTTGGTTATAAGGCCACACATGCAAATAGATTAAACTCAGTATCCAGCTTATGTATTAAAAGTGCATAGGACATGGTGAATGAAAATGCAAGAATTGATGTGTGTGAATGGCTTAAAGATGAATTGATAGACAACCTGAAGAAAATAAAAGGTGACAAGAAGGGAACTTTCAGATTTGGTAACTTGATTGTATGCTTAATGCTATACTTTACCAAGGAAGTACCCGGTACTGGTAAGAAAGACTTTGGTTTTGATATACCAGTAGAAAACCAACTGTTAGACATATTAAACAACATGAGAGAAGATAGAGAGAAAAATATAAATGAACATTTTCAAACCTTGAAAGCTAGAATGAAGACAAGAATAAGGCTATCTCAAGCAATTGTTGATAAATATCAAAAAGAGATATGCTTTGTAATTAAGAAAGATGAAATCTGGGTGTAGGCAGTTGTCCCTAGGACTATTTGGGTCACTGAGATGGGATATGAAACAAATGATAACATAATTGAGACTTATGCAAAAGCACTCCTTGAAGCACCTAAGGAACCAACTGAAAAAGTTTTTGGAAATGCTGAAACAATTGAAAGTGGCATTCAATCCTAGAAAAGAGTTAAGAAAACTGAATAGATGGTGAGGAAGGGAACCAGACAGGCAAAAGCAATAAAAGAAGATGTATTAAAGAAAAGTGGTATTAAGGAAAGTGAACTAGAAGGACTTCAACCGGAAACACATCTTTCATCGATTGCAACTTCTTCTGATAGTGAGATACCAGTTGTGTTCAAAAGGGGAGAAAGGAAAAGAAAACCCTCACTAGCACCCTCTCCTACACCTAGAAAGATAAGAAAGAAACAACATGCAGTAAGGCCCCTCGCTAAAAAGATGACACCTAGAAAGAAAAAGCAAAAATAGGTTATTCCTCCTCTTGACAACCTATTGAATGAAATAACAGATGATGGAAACTTATCAAATATAATTAAATTGTATGATACTTTTACAAATGAGGAGAAAGAAAGCATATAAAATAGCATCATCTTTCACCTAGATATTTATAAGAAAGTTTTGATAGAGGTTGTAGATGATTTGCCTAGTGATCTATATAGGCGGCTGGATGCTAAAAGATTAGCCATTATGGAACTAGACAAGAAAATCAAGGTTGAAAATTGCTAGTTGCTCATCTAGTAAAATCATTTGAGGAAATTGATGAAGTGGTCGATGAAGAAAATAGGATAGTCTTTTCTAGTGGTCACTGACATGTAAGTCTAACGGCTAGTAGAGTAAATGAAATCTTTGAAGAAACACCTGATAAATGGGACATCTTCTTTGTGGAAAAAGAAAAACAAGAAGAACTAAAAAGTCAAAAACCTTTTAAGGTATACCAAAAGGATAAGGACAAAGGAAAAGGCAAAATAGGTGGACCACCAAATATAAAAGTGACAGACAATTTGCCACCACCTTCAGTCACTCCACCAGTATTGACTGATAGTTCACCGGCTACTGAGAATATGGAGACTCCACATGAGGATACAAATCTTGAGTCTGAAATTTTGTATACCATGAACATAGACACTCAGGAGGTCAATATTGTGGTTGATAAGGAGACCCCTGGTGAGAAGAAAGATGTGGCTACTAAGCCAATAGCTAAAAATATTAAGGTAGAGACACATGCAGAACAAACAGTGGAACATATCAAGATTGGAATGGTGACTGACACCATTGATGCAAACATTGAAAAACCAACAAAGACTGAGAAACTGGCTGCAGAGAATACAGAGAAACCTACTAAGTCACCAGTAGTGGATACCATAGAGAAACAATCAGAAAAACCGACAGAAGAGAGTACAGTGAAATTGATAGAGACAAAAGCAGAGAAATAGTTAGAGTCACAGGTTCATACAGAGACAGTGCCACCGACAACTGTAGAAAAGCCTAAACCTTTGCTGATAGAAATGTAAACACAAATTGACCCACCAGAGGTTGAGGCAAGCAAAGTGATTACTCACACTGGCAGCATGGAAATTGTGAAGTTAGTTGGGCAGACATCCGGTACATCAATGACTAATTTCAGACCAACAAATGTAATTGAGGTACTTTTGGATTCCATTAAAAAGATAACAAACTGCAATGTATTAGCATATAAGGCTATAGATGACACCATCCCCATTCTTAAACTGATTCCACCCAAGGGCAATGTAGATAATAAAGATTCTTTGAGTCAATTAGACACATTGTCTAAATACACAACCAACAATATACTGACTGTGGATCAAATAAATGAAGAGACATTTAAAGAGAAAATGGATAAGGAAAAATAGAAATTCTTTGATGAAACAATAAAGAAGTGCACAGAACACATTGATACTCTCCTATTGGCACTAAGCACAACAATAATGGAATTTAAGGAACTATACCGAGACACCTGCAAGACTAATCTTCTAATAGTAGATATTGACAAAGAAATCAATAAAGTGCAAAAAGAGATTGATGATATAGCTGACAATATCATTAGTTCATCTGAACCTATTTCAATTCTGGAATTGGAGATAGCAAGATTTGAGGAGAAACTTGAAAAATTGGATAAAGAGAAGGAAAGAATAAAAATAAAAGAAAAGGAACTCAAATGTAGACTCAGTCCTAAATTGGATAACCTCATCTCTTTGAAGAAAGAGATCTCAGAGGCACTTATTCAGGGACAAAAGACACCGAAAGAGAAAATGTATCACCTCACTGGTACAGTTCAAAGAATAGAGGCATCATTAAAGGATAGCAACAGATTTACTCAGAGCCTAAATTTGGTATTAGCAGACCTATTCCAGATTGTAACAACCGGTTACAAGGTTCAAGCTGAAACTGCACTCAATTGACATTTTGACAACTTTTGTCATTGATGTGAAAGGGGGAGTAGTATAACTGAGAAAAATAACTTGTAGAATAGATCATTAGCTCAGGGGGAGCACACATTTTTGACAAAACATTTTTGGTAAGACATTTTGGTAGATTCCTTTGGACAACATTTTCGGACACATTTTGGATTTTTCTCATGAGTGTTTCGATCAATGCCAAAGGGGGAGATTGTTGGAAAATGCACACTCCAATGAGAAATTTTAGGTGATTGAAGGTATTTTCATTGATGGCAACCTTACAATCATATGATACCAATAGGCACCGACACCGACAGACTCTACACCGGCATATAGTTCACTAGCATCCTGACCGACAAGAATTTTGTTTAATTGTATTTTGTATTTAATTGTAAAATATTTTTGTAAGCTGACATGGTGGATTGTAATATGACTCATATAAGTATGAGATCTTGTATATCATTTAGGAAGTGGATATGGTTAGAAATATAGTAGACCTAATGTGCGAATTGTAAGGCAAACTTTGGATAAGGGTTTATGATTATTACAAAGCTTAAACCGGTACTGAACCTAGTATAGCAGATGTTGATTTGAAGCAGTACATGACATTGGATTTGTATAATCCATTTTTTGTAAGTCATTGAGACTTCTTTTGTAACCGAGCAGTGAGCTCTAGGCACTTAGCCTTCCTGCATGTGCAGGCCCCTATTGTAATAGTAATATTCTCTTATTGGCCAGTAAGCAAATATTGTGGGTCACAAATCCCACCGAGATTTTTCCCACGCAAGTTTCCTCATTAAAAATATTGTGTTATGGTGTGTCTTTCATGTTGTGCTTATTTTTCTTATTTACTGCATTAATTTTGGTTAACCGGTACACTATTTTGGAATGCTTTTCCTATAATAAGTTTAGAAAATTCATCAACCGGTCAGATACTAATTTACCCCCCCCTCTCAGTATCTTTGGGAATCCTAACAGATCCAATATATAAAAATCGTCTCAAAGTTTTAATATGGTCCATATATATATATATATATATATATATATATATATATATATATATATATATATATATATATATATATATATATATATATATATATATATATATATATATATATATATATATATATATATATATATATATATAATATTGGTAAAAATGAGCGAATGAGAGATCTAGAAGAAAGCTTTTCTTCCCTTTGAGGAGAGATGAAAGTTTCACTATGGATTTCCTTTCAAACACTTTTCACACATTACATTAGAAGAGGGGGGGAAATGCACTAGATTCAACCTCTAGAGAAGGAGATTGAATTCTGAGTGATATAAGAATGGTAAGTTATGATTAATTAAGAAAAAAAGGTTTTCAGGACCCAAAACCTTTAACATAGGAAATTAAGATAAGTCATCAAGGAGTCCAGAGCATAAAAATCGCTTACAAAATGATTGGCAATAAAGCCAGCATACCAAAAAGATAGCGAAGGAAAGAAATAGCATAGAAACTAGGAAGGCACTACACAGTTATAGTCTTCAGAAGGTCCTCCACCTTTTTCACCAACTGGTCATAGGTGGCCGCAATAGCTTTGAGATCATCTAGATCCCTATTAGGCTTCTTTTCTTTCTTTTTACCTCTGGTTCTAGTTCTGGGTCCTTGAGCATCTCCTATGCCTTCAGTGCTAGGGTCAATATCCTGGGTATCCTTCTCCTTGTCCAATTTGTTGATGAGAGTTTTAGTATTGCCAGCAGAAACCTTCAGGATGTCTAAACTTTGCTCTGCAATACTCTTGAGAGAATCCTCAATTTTGCTAACTTTACTGACAGTGCCCAATATAGTTTGATCCATAGTGTCAGCAAGAGATTTCCTCTCCAGCAGGTCTTTCTCTATTTTGTCAAATCTGGGATTGAAGGAGTCTCTTATATTTTTAGCTTTTGCAATAGTATTTTTTTAGGTCCTCAATATAATCAGCCATAGTCTTCCCTTCCCCAGTTTTGATAGTTTCCAAAATCTGAATTTTGTGGCTGAGCTTCTTGTTGTCATCCACAACTTTCTTGCAACTAGTTATTAACCACTCCATGGTGTCCATAAAGCCTTTCATACCCTCAGGTGGAGGGTTCGGGGGAAGATCAATCTTACCAGAGTTGTCCTGTTCCTTTTTTGGAGTGTCATCAACAGTAATTGTGTCATCAACCCTATGAACCTCTCCAGTGATCACCTTCTCCAGGTTTTGTCCAGCTTCCAAAAAAATTTCTTACTTATGAGCTTCCAGCTCCTTCACATTATCCACCTTTCTCTTAAGCTTGTTTCTAGTCTAAGTATGGACTTTAGTTTTCTTTTTCAGAGAACCCTAGGGTTTCTCCTTCTCTGATTCTTCAGAGACCTCCTCCTATGAGGAGGAGCTAATCTGGAGGATTTTTCCTTTAGGTTTTTTGCCCTTTGAGGAAGAAGGTTTGGTTCTCATATATTTCCTCTTCTTACCAATTTCAAATTCTGATTCATCCAAAATCTCCCCAGAGTCACTCGTTGGGTCACTGTCAGAACCCTCATTCACAGAAAAAATAGAGTCTGACCCATCCTCCTAAGACTCAATAGAGGGCTGTGGGTGGGCAATGTATTTAGCCTTGAGATGGTCATAAATAAGAACCATTAAGCCTTGATGCATGGCAGTGTCCCCCATTGGGTTCTCTTTATAGGCCTTAATGGTGGCATTCATAGAGCATAACAGAAAATAAGGAAAGTTAACCTTCTCATCATGCCTAAAATGATTCAACAAAACAAAATCGTAGCCGTATACTTTAGTAAATCTACCATCCAATGTAATATAGTGCATTATAACAAAGAGGACCTCCCGCTAAGGTTTAACAAAAGCCCTAGGGGGATAGTAAGTTTTACTTAGCTTCACCAGGTGTTTTTTCTCCTTGTCAGTTTCAGGATATCTATCAATGTCCTCCTTACTTAATTTTTTGTCTCTATAGAAGTTGCTTCCTTCCCTTCGGAGACCCATGGATTGGGCGATAAGATCTTCATCTATGACAACAGACTGGTCTCCCATTTTCAAAGTGCCCTTTTTCTAGTTTTTGCAGAAGAAACTGGTGACCGTGTCATCCCGTCCATGGAGTCTCTCCATAAATTTAGAAAACCCACCCTTCTGCAAAATATTCTAGACCTCCTCCTTCTGCTTCCATTCCTTGCAGCTACTAGGTTCGTATTGACGTCTGTGTTCCACCCATGTTTTCACTGTTTAGAGCATAAAAATGAAACTTGCAGACAGTTTTAGACAGAAAGTTTCTCAGAGCTACCAAATTTACCCAGAAAGTGTGGGAAGTGATAGAATGAGTATTATAATAAATGGTGCTGACAATATTATAATAACTCAGAGTACTCCATTTAGTACATTTCATTATTGTTTTGTCCATCAAATATCTTTGGAGTGCAACTATATTTGTCATTAAAAATGATTAGTCTAACATCCTCAAGGAGTCCTTGTTCTCCCGTCCACGTAATCATTTCATCTTTATTGACCGTCGCATTGGCTATCCAGTCAGCACACCCATTGGCTTCACAGTAGAGATGAGATATATAACTTTTTTCAAAAGTGCTAATAAGGTCTCTAGCAGCTTTTATAATATTATTGATAGACCATGAGGTCTTAGAGGTCCCCTTGAGACATTTAATGATGTTGTTTGAATCCCCTTCAATCCATATGAAGGGGAAATTCCATCTTTTAGCAAGGAGAATTCCTTGGAGAGCTGCCATTGCTTCTACTTTGTGGTTTGTTTGACTCCCTATTGGGACATCAATCATTTCCTTGCATATTCCTTTATCATCTCTAAGAATAGCTCCACAACCCGCAGGGCCCAGATTACCTTTTGAAGCACCATCAAAATTGACTTTGAACCAATCATGAGGGGGAGTTTGCCATCTTGCTTCAAGTCTTTTGTTTTGCTTGGGGTCAGAGCTTCTAGCATTTTTCTAATTCCAGGAACTTAAAATGTTAGATTCTAGGGGGTTGGTCAAAAAACATAGACCCCCAATGATCCCAATATTCTCCATAATCGCCCATTGTATTTTCTAGAACATAATATCCCAATTGAGGGAAGTGTCCCTGAAGATACGATTGTTTCTAGTGATAGCTACCATAGAGATCTCAAAAAGGAGTTAGACCAATGGATATTCCAAGAGTAGAACAACTCACTGATAGTTTTAGGTAACACCCAATCAATGCTAAAACTTTTAAGAAATCTATCCCAAACCGAGGCAGAAAAGGAACAATGGATGGCTAGGTGGTCCACTGACTCTTCCTCCTTAAGACACAGAGAACATCTAGTAGGAAAGGCAAAACCTCTACCCTTGAGGTTATCTAGGGTCAAGATTTTATTTTGAAGAATGGTCCAATAGAAAAAGTTGATTTTAGGGGTGAGGCCCTTAATCCAAGCTTTAGACCAGAAAGGATTATCAGGAGGGGTGGGGGAGAGAACACCATACATTGAAGAAACATTAATGATACCTTTGGGTTCATATTTCCAAATGAGGGAGTCTTCCTCTTTGTTCAACCAGACTGAAGACAGGTGGATCTTGAACTTTATGAGGCTTGTGTGGATACTTTCAATGTTTTTCCATTTATTGCCAGACTAATACCCTTCAACTAAGATGCCAAAAATTCTAATATAGGAGGGAACATGAGGGGACCATTCAAGGAAATCAGTCAAGGGTTTATCAAAAAGCCAGGGGTCTTCCTAGAATTTAACTCTCCTACCATTTCCAACTTTCCATATAACTCCTTTAGCAATGCTTTCTCTGCACTTAGAGGCATGATTCCATATATGGGACACATTAATATTGATTTCCGAATTGATAAAAGAAGAAAGAGAAGAGGAAAGAAGAGAGTACTTACTTCGCCAGATTTTACACCATTCAGTATCTAAATGGAACATTCTCTAGACTTGCTTGGACAGGAGAGATTCATTTAAGGTCCGGATTCTTCTCAGGCCCAGACCTCCTTTACTTTTCGGTCTGCATACCTGATCCCAAGACACAGGAGACATTCTTTTCTTGTCCTCAACCCCTGACCATAGAAATTTTCTTTGAATTTTCTCAATTGCATCAACATACTTAACTAGAATTCTGAAAAGGCTTAGGGCATAGATTGGTATGCTTTGAAAAGAAGCTTTTAGAAGTTGAAGCTTTCCAGCTTGACTTAAAAGGGCTCCTTTCCAGCTAGCTAATTTTTTATGAAATTTATCCACAAGTGAGCTTCAAAAAGGATCAGGAGATGCAATTCCCATGGGGAGGCCAAGATAAGTCATAGGAAGATCAGAAATCCTACATTCCAAGATTCTACTGATTCTTTGTTGTCTTCTCTCTGGAGTATTGATGAAAAAAACTTCACTTTTGACCCAATTAATGAGCTAACTAGAAGCTGAGGCAAACTTACAAAGAGTATTCTTCAGGGTTCTAGCTTTAGAGATACTTGATTCCCCCATAATAATAGTATCATCCACAAACTATTGATGGGAGAAAATAAGGTCATCAGAAGAAGGTTGGAGTCCCTTAAAAGATCCTTGCATAACCATATTTTCCATGGACCTACCAAAACATTCTGTCATAATGATGAAGAGGATAGGGGAAATGAGATCCCCTTGCCTTAGACCTCTAGAAGCTGGGAAGAAGGGGGAAGGGGAACCATTAACAAGAACAAAAAAAGAGGCTAAAGTAATAAGTTGGCTGAAAATGTCAATACATTTAGAGGAAAAACCATAAGCCATAAGTACCTTTGCAAGAAAAGACTAGTCAACCCAGTCATAGGCCTTGGAGAGATCAAGCTTAAGGATGAGACCCTGCTTCTTGGCCCTAACAAGAGAATGAATATTCTCATGGATAGTTATAATGGAGTCAATAATTTGTCTACCAGGGACAAATCCATTTTCCTGATGATTAATCAAAGAAGGAAGGACAGTTAGAATTCTGGTGGTAAGGACCTTGGAAATAATCATATAAAAAGAGTTGCATAAACTGATTGGTCTAAACATGTCCATAGAGTCTGCACCTTGGAATTTGGGAATGAGAGAAATGAAAGTACCATTGGTTTCTTTCAAAATTCTTCTACCTCCAAAAAATTCCTTGACCCCATTGGAGACATCTTTCCCGACTGTGTCCCAGAAATCTTGGAAAAAGAACATGGGGAAACCATCTGGACCGGGAGCTTTGTTACCATCAAAGGAAAAAACAACATTTTTGATTTCCAAGATTGAAGGAATGGAAGAAAGGGAAACATTCATCTGATCATTAATGAGACAAGGAATATTTTGAAGAAAGAATATTGTGCATCAACATCCAAACTGTGATCCCTCCTAAGAAGATCTGAAAAGTACCTTTTAGCTTCATTCCTTATTTCTTCCTCTTTGACCAGCTCCCCATTATCCACAATAAGTTTGGTTATCCTATTAGCTGTTTTGTGCTTGATAGTTGACATATGAAAAAATCTTGTATTCCTATCTCCTTCCTTTAGCCATATACATCTTGATCTCTGCTTCCAAAAAGTTTCCTCTTTAGCAATTATTTCATGGTATTTTTTAAGAGTCTCATTTTCATCAGCAATGGACACAGTACTGAAACCATCCTTCTGAATTTGGGCCTGTATTTTTTTAAGGTCATCTTGAACTTTAACTTTAGCCTCAAAGATATTCCCAAAGCTGGATTTATTCCATAGTCTTATGTTGTCCTTTACACTTTTAAGTTTCTTTACAACTTTGTACATGGCAGTTCCCTCAACTTGGATACTCTACCATTTCTGAATATTATGGGTGATATCTGGGTGACGAGTCCACATTTTTTTCAAATCTGAAAGGAAAGTGTCTCCTTCTTTCAATAGGGTCAGCAATGAAGGTGATAGGAAAATGATCTAACCCAACCCGGATGTGGGCAGACATAGAACAGAAATAATGTTTGTACCAGTCATTTGAGATGAGATTCCTATCAAGGCGAACTTGGATAAGATCATTGCTAGTTCTCCTATTAGTCCACATGTAATTACAACCCTGTATCTTTACATCATTGAGGGCCTGAGTGTTAATAAAATCCATTAGGGCAGACTACTTTCCAACTAAGAGGGGGTTCCTCCAAATTTTTCCTCCTCTCTCAAAGGAGTATTAAAATCTCCCATGATTAGCCAGCTAAGATTTTTGAACCTATCCCTAACTTCTATAAGTTTTTTCTAGAAGGAATTTCTAGATTTCAAGGTATTGGGAGCATAAATGTTAGTGAGGACCCATGAAGTTTCATCTTTTAAATGCTCAAATCTAATGCAAGAGAAATTTTTTCCTAAATAAGAACATGGCCTTTGACACTATTAAGGTTCCAAATGGTAGCTATGCCTCCTGAAGCACCTTCTGAACTACCACCACTGATATTACCATTTTTGAAGAACTTCAAAGATTCAACTTTTTCTCTACTCATTTTGGTCTCTTGAATAAGAAAAACATCAGGTTTACTATCCCTTATCATATTCCTAATGATATCATGTTTATGAGGATTATTAAGTCCCCTAATATTCCAAGAGATAATCTTCATAGTTACTTACCGATTCCTAACTCCTTAAGAGCCTTCTGGGTCCCATCTGCAATGTTCTTACTAGCCTCCTTGTCTCTAACTTTATGGTTAGAGGGTCGACCTAGGGAAGAGGAGATATACCCAACATCAACTTGAGCTATTCTATTGGATTTCCTTAGTTGAGAAGCCGAGGGAGTGGTTCCTTTCTTATTCCTGTATTTTGGTATTTTCTAGTCAACTTCTTTCTCTAGAGCCGCTTCTGGATTATTGAGGATTCTAGAAATTTCCTCTTCATTACCCCAGTTAGGGATTCTAGAGCCATTTAGATAGTTGTTTATAGTTTTTGAATAATGGTTTGAATCCAAAAGGTTCATACCCAGTGTTGCACATTTTTGGGCTTCTTGCATTTCAGAAATTGTTATGAGCGGTGAAGAGTCAGTCTTTTCTTCTTGGGAGCCAGGGATCTCCCCTTCCTCAGGTTGATCCTCTATCTTTTGTGTTTCCTTACCCGCATAAGTGTTAGCTACCACTTCAGCTATATCATTTGAAGGTTCAATCTATTCTTTTAGTTCCTCTATTTGGATATGCTCTGTAGTAGAGATATTAACTTTGGTAGCCTCATCTCTCAATACTTCTTGGGCTAGAGGATTGGAGACAAAGGTTGAGGACACTTCCTTATTTTCACCCAAAGGTTTAAAACAATTATATTTTGCTTCCTTATTCTCTGAGTTTTTTACTTGCCATACCCTTTTTTTAGGAGCCTTTTTACTTTCAACCTGGGGTTTAGTCTGCTTGGGCTCTACCTTCGGCTTGATTGGACAAGATTTTTCCCAGTGACCTACTTTTTTGCAATGGAAGCAGGCAAAAGGGATAAATTCATATTCAATTTGTTGTTTCCATGTTCCTAACTTTGACACTAGATCTATCTGTTCTGACATATCTGCATCATGGGCTATCCCTACACAAAACCTAGCATGAGTGAGTCTCCTTTTTGAAGCTGTGACTGGTTCTATAGAGAGGAGTTCACCAAAGGAGCTTGCAATTCCTGAGAAGATGCTTTCTACCCAATATTCAAGAGGCAAACCTGGTAACTTCACCCATCTTGGGACTTGTACCAAAAGAGAGTTGTTCATGTTCAAATTCAGGTGCCATTTTCGAAGAACCAAAGTTGTCTTTCCTACCATCCAGGGACTTCCATAAAGTATACTTAATTTATCTTCTTCACATGAAAAAGTAAATTACGAGAGGCCTTTAGGCAAAGCCAGGATTTCAACATTACCCTTCAAACCCAATTTTCATTTGACATAATCCCTAACAAATTTGATGTTAGGACGCGAACCCATAAATTTGTCTACCAGGGAGTTCGACATACTGTTTATATTATGATCCAAAACCAGATCAAGAATACATATAGCGAACTTTCCACCAGAAGTATCAAAAATATTCTTGATAGGAGGTAAAGAGGATTTACCAGATGGTTTTGTTCGAAAAAGGGATGACCATTTCCTACATTCTTTTCCGATCTCCAAGGTCTCTTCACATGGGCTGGGCCCCCCGCTGGACCCCTCCCCCAAAAACCCGAAACCCTCTTTCATCTCTGGTAGAGTACCACTAGTCTGCGGAATGTCAACAACCTTCGAAGTGTTTGGAGGCTTTTCCTTCTCTCCCATGGGGCCAACTCCTTCGTTCTGACTGCTCCCACCATTAGAACCAGAGTTCCAGCCTTGCAGAGAATTTGAATTTTGAATTCTCCCATTGCTACTTCTGACTCCTCCAAGCTCTCCCATTGCCTTGTAGAGAAAAAAAATCAATAAACTATTTTGTGTTTCTACACTCTACTTTCATTCATTGTAAGAATGGTAAGTTAATCCCCTCTTCTTGAATGAGATTTGAATTGATTGAATTGTATGCTTATGACCAAGTGGAAAAGTAACAAAGATTTGATTATAACTCTAGATAGAAGCGTAGGATAGTGTTGTGCACCTGGATCTATCAATAATATGTCAAGACGAAGCTGCCCTGCGAATTTGAGAAAAAGTTGCTCGAACCGTGGCCGAAGTGTACACGGTCCTCCAAAAAATCCATGAAATGAAAAGGGTTTTTCTTCCTCTACAAATGGAGTCTAAATCAAAAAGTATAGCTATGCACCTACAACCTACACAAAGAAAAGAGAGGAAAAGGGGTTGGGATTGGGGGTTTGCCTTCAAAACAAACCCCAGTTTTGGAATTAACCAAATGATGAAAGAAAGTACTTGCAAGTAAATGTAAATAAAATACTAAAATGTAAATCATCCCAAGGGAGGTTGTGATAGAAATGTTGATATAATTGTTTTGATTAAGTAAAAATAGGTTTTTGAAAGGAACTCGAACCTTTTACATATCAAGAAAAAGAAAAAGCATTAAATCAGAAAAGAACTGTGCCTGATCACCCCAACAAAAATAGATCCCATCCAAACCAAAAAGGGATCTCAAAACATAAAGAGCCGCACAAAGATAGCAAAAAGATAGCAAAAGGATAGCACAAAGACAAAGACAGAGACCAAGATAGCTAAATATTTTTCATAATATCTTCTGCATGGACCACCATCTGCTTCATGTTGTCCGTAGAGGTCTTCAAGTCATCCAGCTCTCGTCCCTTGATGTCACTCTGATTCCTAGTGTTGGCTCTAGTTCTCTTCTCATGACCTTTTTTCTCCATCTGGTCCTTGTCACCCTCTTTGTCTTTAATGTTATCAAATCTGTTAATCAAAATATTCTTATTGTCCACAAAGACTTTAAGAATCTGGAAATTTTGTTCAGCTATCCTCTTCATGGTTAATTCCATCTTGTCGACTCTATTGCCTAGATTATTCATGGTAGTTTCCATTCCATACGCCTCTCTATTCCATTCCATTTCCTTAACCTTCTTTTTAGTTTCAATAATTTTACCAACCATGTTTTCAATAGCTTTGGCATTGTTGATTGCCACCGCTAATTCTTTAACATTTTCAGAAAGAGGCTTGTCGCCTATCGTGGCATTTTTAATAACATTCATATCATTCTTCAGGTTGCCAATATCTTTCACAATTCTATTGATAGTATCACAAAATCCCTTAATACTATCATTATCCCCATGACAATCACTAGGATTTCCCCTTTTATCTTGGCCATCATCTTGCAATCCTTGAGTACTCAAATCCTCATCACGACCCACATCCAAAATCTCATCCCCCTCCTTACCCTTCACATTGTCATTTTTTTCCTCCTCTGCATTCTCATCATAAGCTATCAAAATCTATTTTTTATCTTTGTTAACTCCCATGTTGGTGTTCATGTTCCTCTGGGTTTGTTTTCCCATGCCCTTACCTTTCTTGCTTTTGATGAATTTTTCCTCAAATGACTCATCCTCGGAGTCCGAGATATCAGAATCAATCACAATCCTCTTTCTTTTCCCCTTATTCCTCCCTTTTTTGCTAAGATCCTTTGATTCACCTTCAGTTTTTGAGTCAACGTTGAAACCACTGTACTCACTTTCCATGTCATCATCCCTGGCATTTTTACCTCTAATTGGTTTCTTTATGCATTTTCCTTTCAATAGTTTGTAAACTAACACCATAAGACCCTGATGAAGAGCATGGTCGCCCTGAGGATCTTTTTGCATTTCTTTAATGGTGTGATCCATGGAACAAGCTAGATAATAGGGAAAGCTTACCTTTTCACCATAGTGGAAGTGGTTGAGAAACACAAAATGGTGTCTATAAGCTCTCGTAAATCTTCCATCCAACGCAATGTAGGTTATGGTTGCAAACAACATGAACCTCCATGGCCTACAGATGTGTTTCAGGGAGTGATAGGAGTTATCCACCTTCACCATTTTCTTCTTTTCACCATCCATGATATGAAATCTATCCGCTACCTTATTAGAGATGCTACGATCTCTATAGAACTTAATACCATCTGTCACCATCCCCGTAGCTTCTACAATAATATCTTCATCCACCGCCATCATTTGGGTGCCCACCAAAACTTCACCATTCTTCCAATTCTTTATAAAGTGCTTGGTGACTATTGGGTATTTACCATAGAGCCTCTCCATGAACACACTTAAGCCCCCCTCATGTAGAATCTCCAAACCTCTCTGTTCTTCTTCCAATCTGAACATGAGGTTGGTTCAAACCTTTTTTTGTTCCCTCCCATTTTTCCTTCAAAATCACTAGAATTCCTAATCTCTGCTCTGATTTTTCTTCTCTAGTTTCTATTATTGCTCTAAAAAACAACCCAGAATTTGTGCCCTGTTAATATGATAAGACTATTAAATTAATGCTCATCACCGCCACTGTAAGCCTTCATCGAAAAAAGTGGGAAAAGCATTAGGAATTATGTTTGATGATGCCATGTTGCCTCATCTAGATACGGTCCAGATTGAACAAGGATTTCACCTCACATGTAAGTTTACTCTCCCCATTAATAGTAATGATTTCCTCAGTTTGGCAGGCCAGGTTGGCTGCCCAATCAACACATGAGTTAGCTTCCCTATACACATGTGTGAAAACAAACATATCAAAGGTTTCACTTATTTTCTTCTCTACTTTAATAGCATTGTTTATTGACCAAGAAAGTGGGAACACCTAATTCAAATAGTTTATGATATTCAAAGAGTCACCTTCACACCATACTTTGGTACAATTGGCTTCCTTTGCTATCACCATCCCATGATAAGCCGCCATAGCCTTAGCAACATGATTAGTTTGACTTCCAATAGGGATACATTTAATGATTTTTCATTTTCCCATTCATCCCTTAAAACCACTCCACACCCTCCATTATCAGGGTTACCCTTTGAAGCGCCATCAAATTTGATTTTCATCCAGCCATGGGGAGGGCTTTCCCATTTCACACCTTCTCTAGGATTAGCTTGAAATATGTCTCTTCCCTTTAATATCCAATTCTTGAAGATAATATGATCATCCTGATCTTGGGGATTGGCTATTCCACCTATGATGTTAATAATTTCCACTATATTTCGTTTGATTTTCTCAAAAATTATTTGAGCCTTAGATGCCTTCTCTCTAAACACTCTTTCATTTCTCTCTTTCCACATTCCCATTTGCCTCTCTATTCCATTCCATTTCCTTAACCTTCTTTTCAGTTTCAAGAATTTTACCAACCATTTTTTCAATAGCTTCAGCATTGTTGATTGCCACCGCTAATTCTTTAACATTTTCAGAAAGAGGCTTGTCGCCTATCGTGGCATTTTTAATAACAATCATATCATTCTTCAGGTTGCCAATATCTTTCACAATTCTGCTAATAGTATCACAAAATTCCTTAATATTAGCATATCCCCATGACAATCACTAGGATTTCCCCTTTTATCTTGGCCATCATCTTGCAATCCTTGAGTACTCAAATCCTCATCATGACCCACATCCGTAATCTCATCCCCCTCCTTACCCTTCACATTGTCATTTTTTTCCTCCTCTGCATCCTCATCATAAGCTATCAAAATCTATTTTTTATCTTTGTTAACTCTCATGTTGGTGTTCTTGTTCCTCTGGGTTTGTTTTCCCATGCCCTTACCTTTCTTGCTTTTGATGAATTTTTCCTCTAAGGACTCATCCTCGGAGTCCGAGATATCAGAATCAACCACAATCCTCTTTCTTTTCCCCTTATTCCTCCCCTTTTTGCTAAGATCCTTCGATTCACCTTCAGTTTTTGAGTCAAAGTTGAAACCACTGTACTCACTTTCCATGTCATTTTCTCAAAAATTATTTGAGCCTCAGATGCCTTCTCTCTCAACACTCTTTCATTTCTCTCTTTCCACATTCCCCAACAAATATGGGGTAAATCAAGTCTCCATAACAAAATTATTGTCTTATTCCTTGAGGGATGATGCCAAGAATTAAAAACCTCTTGGACTGATTCCGGAAATACCCAACTGATGTTGAAGTAATCCAGACATCTAGCCCAGATATCAGCAGAGAAGGGACAGTGGAAGAACAAGTGGTTAATGGTTTCCTCATTCTGCATACAAAGAAAAAAAAAACTACGCATACATATTCCTCTTATTCTGAGGTTATCAATGGTCAAAATTTTATCTTGAAGGACAGTCCAGAAAAAATATTAATTTTAGGAATTAGGCCTTTCACCCAAGCCTTAGCCTAGCAAGGACTCTGCAACTTAGAAAAATTGTTGATTATAGAGAGAGGAAACAGAAAATTTACCATTTGTTGTGAGTTTGTAGATCAATTGATCATCATCATCCACCACCACCATGGAGTTCATAATTTTGTCCAGATTAACAAGGGAGGGATCAACTTGGGATAATTCCTTCCACTGTCCATTATTCCAGTAGTCACCCACCATAGTGCCATATTTTTCCTTACACTTATTCTGAAATTTGCCCCAAAGCTTTCACTCAATGGGGAATCAAGCAACCAAGAATCTTCCCAGAATTTAATGAAATTTCCTTTCCCCACCTTCCATTTCACACCTTGATATAATTGTTTGTATGAAGTTGAATGTTGGAATGAATCTCCTCTTCAATTTTTGAATCCTTGACTTGAATGCAACACCTAGCCTTGAAAGGAGACTTAAGAATGATCAATACTGGAAAGGAATGCTTGAATGCTCTTGAATGCTTGAATGCATGATATCATATATCTATCCTCATATCCAAAATGGGAGGGCAAATATGACTTATATACTTGTCAATTAGGGTTAACTGACTAATTTTCCATCACAAGACAACACCAGGGGAGTTTTCTCACTCAATGTACAACTTCTAAAGCATAATTAGAAAGGGTCCTACCCTAAAATGGGGCAGGGACATAGGCACAATGCCCCTGTCCTAGGGGGACAGGGGTGCCACGCCCCTATCCTGCCCTTTTTCCAAGATAGGATGTAGCTCGAGCAGTGCGAAGGGCAATAAAGATGCAGTTTTTCAGGTGTTGAGCAAGTCTCTAGTCTCCAATCAGGCTTAGGGATTCGATGCACATGCATGAGGACCCTAATGCGGTCAAAAATTGTAAGGGTTGCAATTTTATGATGCTACATTTATCCCTCAATTTAGCGAGAGTATGAGTGTATGCCGATACTATCGGTAATGTACAAGGAAACAAGATTGAAAGATTTCTACCACATCAAGGAGGCAAGATGCACCAAGCCCCCAGTGGACTTAGGATCTTATGACTTCGATTGACAAAGTAAAAGGGAAGATCAAGAAGGGGAAAACCATGATTGCAAGTAGAAAGGTTCCCCTTACTATGAGTCATGGAAAAGATACCAAAATTATGAAGCAAAGCCAAGTTCACTAAATAATTCTAAGTATCAAGAAGGAAAATATGAGCGAAGTGTATGCCCCCACATTAAAGCAATCGTGCATGTCTTATCGGGAGCAATTTATTTAAGGTAGGATACACCCAAGAGAGAGAGAAGAGAGGGAGCATGTTATCACAAGTACTTAGCCCCCAAGTGAGGAATAAACCGAAGGATAATGAACACAAAACATGAGGCAATTTCACTTTCCTCAAGGTCAGTATGTTGTATGATAACTCATGTATATCATATATGTATATGCATATAATAATATCCATTCCCCAAAGAAATGAAATTTCCTTGTAAGAGGAGGGAAGACAAGAGTCTTTTGAGTCAACATGAAAGAGACCAAGAAAAGATCTCAATGCTTTGCATTGTCCCCAAATAGAAATTAAGGGAAAAATAGAAAAATAGGGATACACATAGAAGAATTGTCACAAAAGAGAAAGAAAGAAGAGGGAGAATACATCTATGGTGCTAATGTTACTAATCTAGCATTACATCCACCTCTCGATCTTGCTAATCACTATTTCGGGTAGGCAAGCAACATGCCAAAGGAGCGACATCGAGCACAATAGATGAGGCTATCACAAGATCCAAATAAGGACTATTCTCATGTGGTAAGTCACTTTGTTTGATTCTAGGAGCTAAGATTAGGGTTTGTGAAAATTCAGTTGATAAATGCTTGTCCACATGAACATATTCATAATCACTATTAGAAGAATTAGGAGTTACATTTCCATCATGAATAACATTTTCACTCATTTCTTCATCAAGATTTATAGAAAGAGGAGCACGAACACGAATAGGAGTAAAACCATCACATCTTATGTGAAACTTATGATTTGGAGATGTAGGTTGAACATATTGCTTAGGAGAAAAGGGAATCATGTCAACTGGTGGAGTTCTAGGAGATTGAATATTTTGAGAAATAGTTTCACGAGCTCAAACATGGTGTCTTCATCGGTGTTCTCTCGCACAATGATTTTGTCGAGTCTTAGTGGAAGGTTGAGAAGGAGGAGGAACATTTGAAAAAGTAGAAATGCTTTCCTCTTTGATAGTTGAAGGTTTAGGTTGAGGTCTTTTAGTTTGGACAAGAGGAGAAACGAGCCTCTTCTCTCTAGAAAAAGAAGGAGGTGCAACTATGCCATATAAAGGAAGAATTTTAGGTGTAGGAATAAGATGAGGTCCATCATGAGGAGGAGGTATAGGTATAACCTTAGGAGGAATATTATTCTTCTTCTTAGGAGAAGGCATAGTCACATCCATAGGAATAGATTGAAGATCTTCCTTGCGAGGGAGATTAGTTCTATCCATGAGTGGAAGAACCTCATCTTTAAGTATGATAGGAATGTCAAGTGTTGGGGATCTAGGTTGACTTAAGGATAAGATCATATCTTTCTTCCATTTTTTATAAGATTTAAAAATAGAATTGCTCCTGGATGGAAGAGATTGAAATTGCTTAGGCCAAAAGAAATCAATAGGAACACCAAGGCTTCTTTCAAATGGTCTAAATAAGATATGGTTCACAGTTATAATTTTGCCATTGTGAGGAAATTTCAAACACTTATGGATTGGACAAGTAATAGCCTTCATGAAAGATAGCTAAGGATAACCCAACTTCACACAAAATTGGTTGGAAGAGGGTATGATAACAAAGTCAACATCCATAGATTCAGTAAGAACTTCAATAGGAAGGGTGATAGAGCCAATGGTAGGACAAGAGAATCCATTAAATAACTTCACAACTACATTAGAGGCATCATATATTGGTTTATGTAATCATAAAGTGAAAAGATACTCCTCAATGATTATGTTAACCACACAAGAGGGATCAACAAGAGGGCCACAGCAAGGTATATCCTTAACCTTCGCAAGTATGTATAAAGGGCCATCGAGTGCTCTAATGGCCTCACTAGGGTCAAATCTAATACAAGAATCCTTTGGCATCTCTTGTTTTTCTACCATATTTACCAAGCTCAAAGCCATAGAAGTGAATTCCTCAAAGGAGAAAGAAGTATACTCAGTCTCAATCACATTAGAGGTATGAGAAGGCAAAGGATCAGTAAAAAATTTAAGATTTTTATTAGGAGGAGCGACCGATTTATTTCCCTTATCATTCACACATGCCGCAGATATAGTATTGTTATCAATCAAATCTTGAATCTTACTTTTCAATGGAAAACATTTCTCGGTATCATGACTAGGCTAACGATGAAATTGACAAAAGGAATTGTTATCAAAATAAGGGGATGCAAGTTTAGAAGGATCAACTTTTTTTATAGGAGGAAGTTTTATCATTTCTTTGCAACAACTAAGACATAATACTATGTAAAGATCCATTCAAAGGAGTAAACTATCTTTCTCTTTTGAAAAATTTAGAAATAGAAGGCACACTTGTTCTAGCATTCACATTGTTGTTGTTGATTGTATCATTGAACTTGATGAAGCTTTTTGCTGGTTTGAACTTCACAAATAGTTGTTGAACATTCTCCCCTTTATCACCCAGAGCCATAGGAGTGGATTGCTCCATTTGCAACCAATTGATAATTGTCAAGTATTACGCACAACTACGAAAAGGAAGTAAACTCAGACAAAAGGATATTTTCCCTAATATATTTTTTACAAATTAGAAATAAACATTCTTTGAATATCATTATCAGGTACATGAAAACAAATTTGAGCACACAAATTCTTATATCTACTGATGAAATCAAACACTTTTTTTTAACACCTTGTTTACAATGCATTAAATCAATCAAAGTGATTTTAGGACTAGTGTTATTTTGAAATTGGTGGATGAAAGCATTTTATAGTTGTTGAAAAGAAGTGATGGAATAAGAAGGTAAAGAGGAATACCATTGTAATGCCTTATCTCTTAATGTTCTCGTAAACTGTTTTGCAAGTAATCTTTGATCATAAGCAAAATCAATACACAAGGTTTGAAATGTTTTAACATGCATAAGATGGTCACCTTTTCCATTATAGATTTCCAATTGAGAGATCTCAACATGCTTAGGTTGCATGGATTTAACAATATCAAGAGAAAGTGGTCTTGCAACATCAAAGGTGGGCACACTAAACTTGGATTGACTCATAGAAGCAATTTGTTGTTGTAAGGAAGACACGTTTTGAGCAAGATTGTTGATTATTGCTTCGATAGAAGAATTAATGTTAGATATGGTTTATTGAGAAGGTGGTGTGATGTTATTTAAGGAAGGCATGGATTGAGAGTAAGGTGGTGGGAAATTATGATAAGTAGGTATAGGTGATGATTGCGTAGGAAACAAGACACTTAAAGGAGGAACAAAATTGTTGAATGAATTTCCCCCTTGTGTCACATTGATTGGTTGAGGCATAATATGAATACTTATGGAAGACATAGGTAAAGATGGAGGATTAAATGAAGAAGAGGGATTTCCCCCATGACCAATGGTTGTAGGAATGACATTTTGAGTTGATGTAGGCATGATGTTTGAAGTGAAAGTAGGAATAGTAGCCATTGAAGTGGCCAAAGGAATAGAAGAATTAATTTTATTTTAAGGTTGTGAATAACCTAAATTCTTAGCCCAACTCTTGATAGGCATGACATTAGAATCAACAATATGAGAAATGCCACACAATATATCAATTCCATTCTTATCACTTTGAATTATGTGTTTAAGGCCTTCAATTAATGGAAGAGCTTCACTATTAGGGTACTTTTGGGACATCCATTGCTGAAATTTATCAAATTGATTGTCCAATTTTGAAAGTTGATCAATGGATACTCTAGTCAAAGCTTCTTCATGTTCATCATGAGATTCATAAATGGGATAAATGGGCTCATGATTAGCATGGGAAGCATTAATATTATCCTAATTAAAGAAGTCACCCAAATTAGGCTCCATCACCTCAGTAAATAAACCTTGGGAAGCCTTATTTCTAATGATTCATCTAATGGGGATAGTGCAGGTAGGACTAATAGTGGTACAACTCATGCACTAGAGGGAAAATTGAAATTTTGAATTTTGAACAAAGCTTACGAAAATTGAGTAATGTAAAATTTAAGAAAATAATGATTAAACAATTTTAACTTTGTTGGAGGAATTTCAAAATTAGGGCCAAGGGGGTACCACTTAATTTTAAAATTGATAAAAAAAAAACATAATTTTTAAAATCAGGGCAGATTATAATTAACCTCTTAATTTTAAAGATTTTCTTAAAATTCGAAATGTTAAATTTTGGAGATATTTTTTATTTTAGAGGTATCAAAAATCAACAAACGAAGCCAATCTTTTGGATTTATGCTATTAAATATAGTCACAATAGTCTCCCAAAATTTCAGGAAAAAAGTCGAGGACAGCAGCGAAAATGCACACGGACGGACCAACTTTTTTCAAAATTTTCAAGGATGAATATTATGATGATTTTAAAGCTAATCCCAAAAAATTGGTGGATTTTATGTTTTCTAGATAGGAGAAATTAAGGTTCAAATGTGAAAATAGGACCCTATTAGGGTTTTGAATAAAAAAAACGAATTGGACTGCAAATCTGAAAAGGGTCAAACCTAAAGGGGAGGGACACCTTGAAAAATGTTTAGAAATCTGAATGTGAATGAAACTGATTGAAATTTGTACAAAATCCAATTAATTATAAAAATTAGGGTTTTATGACCTAACCACTTAATTTTTGAAATTTGAATTTTGAAAAGAAGTGAGAAATTAAAAAAATTGAATTGTAGGAATGGAGACAAATCTAAAAAATAGTCACAAATCTGAAAATTGAATGGGAATTCAATTTTTGCACAAGTTCAAGATAATTTTTGAAAATTAGGGTTTTGAATAATTATCCACTTAATTTTGTAAAGTTGATTTTGCAAATTGAACAAGACAAGGAGAAAATTGAATTTGACAAACAAAAGAATTTTTGGATCTAAGACAATAGCAAGCAAAACACAAGTTCAATTTCAATTTTAAAACTAGGGTTTTGAATGAATTAACCACTAATTGTGTAGAAAAATGAAACTTGCAATTTTGTTCAAAGGAAAGCATGCAAGACGCCAGGTTCACTGAAATGTAATGTTGGAAAAAATGAGTGAATGAGAGATCTAGAGGAAGGCTTTTTTCCCTCTGAGGAGAGATGAAAGTTTCACTTTGGATTTCCCTTCAAACACTTTTCATGCATTACATTAGAAGAGGGAGGAAATGCACTAGATTCAACCTCCAGAGAAGGCAATTGAATTCTGAGTGATATAAGAATGGTAAGTTAATCCCCTCTTCTGGAATGAGATTTGAATTGATTGAATTATGTGCTTATGACCAAGTGGAAAAGTGACAAAGATTTGATTATAACTTGAGATATAAGCGTAGGATGAAGCTTTACACATGGATCTGTCAATAATATGTCGAGAGGAAGCCGTCCTGTGAATTTGAGAAAAAGTTGTCCAGATTGTGGCAAAAGTGTACACGGTCCTCCGAAAAATCTGCAAAATGAAAAAGGTTTTTCCACCTCTGCAAATGGAGTCCAAATCTGAAATTACGCACATGCACCTACAACCTACACATAGAAAAGAGAGGAAAAGGGGTTGGGATTAGAGGTTTGCCTTTAGGTCAAACCCCAATTTTGGAATTAACCAAATGATGAAAGAAAGTACTTGCAAGTAAATGTAAATGAAATACTAGAATGTAAATCACCAAGGGAGGTTGTGATAGAAATGTTGATAGAATTATTTGTATAAAATTGAATTTTGGAATGAATCTCCTCTTCAATGGTTGAATCCTTGACTTTAATGCAACACCTAGCCTTGAAAGGAGACTTGAGAATGCTCAATGCTAGAAAGGAATGCTTGAATGCTCTTGAATTCTTGGATGCGTGATCTCATGTATTTGTCCTCTTATCCAAAATGGGAGGACAAATATGACTTATATACTTGTCAATTAGGGTTAACTGACTGATTTTCCATCACAGGATGACACCGGGGGATTTTTCCTACTCAATGCACAACCTCCAAATCACAATTGGAAAGAGTCCTACCCCAAAATGGGGCAGGGATAGAGGCGCCATGCTACTATCCAAGGGGAATAGTGGCACCACGCCCCTATCCTGCCCTTTTTTCCAGGACAGGATGAAGTTCGGGAAATGTGGAGGGCAAGAAAGATGTAGTTTTCAAGTGTCGAGCAAGTCTTTGGTCTTCGATCAGGTTTAGGGATTTGATTTGCATGTATGAGGACCCTAATGTGATAAAAAATTGCAAGGGTCGCAATTTTATGATGCAACAGTATATATATCCAATCCTAGTTCAAATTAAACATGAGTTCAAACTCTAGTTCAAATATAAAAGTATGAGCTACAAAATCAAGTTAGATAGCCTAATTTAGCTCCTGATACATATAGTCTAGATCCTCTCTATCTTTTATTATCTCCAAAAAAAATTCATGTTCTTCAAAAGGTAACCTCCACTTTTGGTTGCCACGTCCTTTTTTTGGCAATGTCTCAAATTGCAGCTTTGTCACTATAACCAAGTGACTGTAATGTAGAACTGTTTTTCCAGGCATGTATTCAATAAATTGAACACCATTTTTGTCTATCTTAGTTTGTTGATAATAGGTGCCTTATATAACAACTGAACCAGTTGGATATGATTATCCATCACCATCTACAATTACTTTTGGAAATTTAAATTTTTCTTTCGTGCATATTAGTAGATAATAATCTACACCTTCCACATTGTCAGGATCTGCAACCACATCAAAAATATCACTTGTGTGTGTACATATAGATGACACCATAAACTTTTAAAATAAAAGTAATATGTAGATAAATTTGAACATCATTGTGGTCTAAATTAAAACTAAATAAAAGAACATATATGCACACACGCACCTATAATGACTAAATCAGAAACACGTTCATAATTAGCTGAATATATAGGATCATGAATGTCTATGTCATTGTCATCATCTTCATAAGGAGGCATTCTAATTAACTCTTTCATATCCCATTGTGAGACATATCCATTTGCAATATTCTCACATTGACCCATTGGATTGTCCTCAACACAGTCGGCACAAAAGCATGATTTTTCTCTTACTTGAATCAATGGAGGCTTGTGGTGTCCTGTAGTCATCACTTGATGTAAACTTCTAATACCAACAATTGTTTGACATTTGTAAGGATTAGATCGATCAATACCTATTACAAATATAAAATGAAATTTGCACATTTTTAGATCAACAGCTTTAGGATAAAAGTGAAATGCAACTAATGAAATTTTTTAATAATTATTGAGAACAAAAATATTTTATCTTTCACTTCCCAAAAACAATGTTTGTTGTATGGCGTGTCCCAACTAGCAAAATGACTTTTACACCATTCAACAATTTTGTTTGAATTATCTATTCTATTACCTACATAAAAGAACTTAGAGATGTTGTTATGTGCATTTCTTTTTAAATGAAATTATATTAAAAAATAGATACAAACAAATTGAAAACAAAATTAACAATACATGCAAGTTCATCTTGTCGAAGTGCACGCTTCACACATGCTCCTGCTTCATCGTTCTCTCCTTTTCCATGTCCACTTTCAAAGAAGTTCCATCGAAACATAACATTGTGTCTAGCATGTTGCATGGATAGCCAATTAAAGGCTTTTGCATATTTAAATTGTCCTACTCCATAAAGTTGTATCTCATGTACATGTACAATTGAACATTTAAATAAAATTTATCAAATTAAAATCAAATACAAATTTACATATAAATGAAAATGAATTGAAACTTATGTACTCACCTACACAACCATTCGACCAAATCTAGTGTTGTGAAACATTTATCTCGTGATTCGCAAGATCTTCAAAAAACATTTCAAAATAATGAGCTACATAGCTCCTATCATGAACTTTATCATTGCTAATATAGAAATGAACCTCCTTGATGATAATGCGTTCATTTGGATCAATACAATTTTCTACCCCATCCAGATCAAATTGTGTGTGTCTGTAGGTCACTTGCACAAATATTGCAACTTGAGCAAAATGATAATATTGAGCTTGAATCAGTGATTGAGGGGCAAATGTATAATTCTCAGAGAAATCTACAATTGAAAGAATACAACTAGGTGGAAAACAATTTTTGGAATCACGAAGTTGTTTAGCTTTCCATCGTGCACCATGACAATGTTCGATATGTGGATAAATCATAGTACAAAATTTGTTCATAAAATCAAGGTAGGGAAATTCACTCTCCTTCAATGCAATTTTTTTGGATTCATCTCCTATCTTAGTTTGATATGCCTCATATTGAAATCTCTTCCACAAAATTGGCATTGAAACATCAATATTCTCAATTTGTAATGGAAATTTTTGCAAATCTCCACATTCAATATATGTACTTTTTATATACTATACATTGAAGTCATCTAGATCTTTTGATTTATCACATAAAATTGATTTCAAAAATTATGTCATACTTCCAGGGATGACCATATTTGGATTAAGTATTGTCATAACTTTTTTATATGACTCTAAGTATAGATGAAACTCAACATGATTTAGATAGCAACAAGTTTCACATACCTTATTTATGCATACAAAGCAAGGGTGCAACCTCTCAAACATTCTCTGACATATTTTCACATCTAAAAAATTCTTTCTTGAATGCTTCAAATAGTTCACTTTGTTTGTATCTATTGGCATATGTGCAGAGTTGGATGACATGATGATATTGTATGTTGTCATTGATGTCAATATGTTGAAGTATGAATCGGTATATTGAAGTAAGCAAACAGGCAAGTGAACTGGTATGATGGTATGAAGTGAACCGGTATGATGATATGAACTGGTATATGAGAAAAGGTGAACCGGTATGTTGGAATGTGAACTGATATATGCAAAGTTTGTATTGGGGTTTCATTTGATATGACTACCAGTTGGTAGTCTTAGCTTCAGGGTTTCTGGTTGATGCATTCCAAGTTTGTGTGATTCGATCGATGACATCCTGTGATGAGTTAGCATTGAAATGAAGATCAGATCGTGTTTCCACATCAACCTTGTGCGCATGAAGAATCTTCTTGAGGATCTTGCATGAAGAAGATTGATTCTATCTACCTTGGGAATGTGCAAAATCCTAGTAAACGGTGGAGAGCGCGTGATGGGTTATTAGCTTCCAGAAGCAGCAAAGAAGGAATGATGCAGAATGTCTTGAGATTTATTCAAGATCATTTTACCCAATGTAATGTGTTTGAATGGTCAAGATTGGACCAACTTTGTTGTTAACCTAGATACTTAGGGTTTTAGGTTCTGGCTACTGACCTAATTGTTGTCTAGAAGGTCAATGATGATTTGCATTGTGAAGTTGTTGGCAAATGTTATGTGTGTATCCAAGTGAAGAGATACTTGATTCTTTCCAGACCAATGCAGTGAGTAGAGATCTGCAGAGTGTGATTGCAGATGAAAAGGAATTAAAGTGGATCTTCCTTAGCATTGAGTGCTATTATCAAATCAGTGTATTACCTATTGACTTCTAACCATTTTAGCAGTTGTAAAATCCCTTTACCGGGTAGCTTTAATAGTATTTTTATAAATCCTTTAACAGGTTGACTCAAAATCATTGAGTTCTTCAAATCCTCTTGCTAGGTAACCTTTAACAGGGTTTTAAACTTTAACCGGGTATTTAGCCATCCCTTAACCAGGTGATCCCTAGCAGGATCAGTTCCTAGCAGAACCTGTTATAAAGTCCTTAACAGAGCGGACTTCAGAAGAGTTCAAGAACAACTTGTGGGTATTCATCCCCATCGTGGTTTTTCCTAGTTGGGTTTCCACGTGAAAAATTAGTGTGTCATGTGTGATGCTTTTTCATGTAATGTTTTAGTGTTTTCTGTTAAGCAGTGATGCATGTTGATTCAGTGGTCATTATATTTTTGATGTATTACTTGTTTAAGCATATGGGTGAAGTGGAAATGAGATATTAGGTTTTAAAAATATGGGTGAAGTGAAATGAGATATTAGGTTTTGTGAAGATCTAAGTGTTACCGGTTTATGACTTTTACAGTCACTGTGTTTTACCAGTATTGCCTTGATTAAGATCAGTGATGTTGTTTACCGGTTAGTGTAGTCTTTGTAGTTTAAGTTGTTAAAGAAGTTTTTGTCTATACTGATTCACCCCCCCCCCCTCTCAGTATCTATTGAGTATTTATTGTTCATCATTATTCATCAATTGGTATCAGAGCATCCTCCAGGTCCTCTGTGTTATAAGCTTAACTGCTTGAGGAGAAGATCCTATTCTAATGATGAAGAGGGAAGGTCCTAAGTTCAATAGAGATAACTTTAAGATATGGAAGGACAGAATGAAGATATAAATTAAAAGCATGGGTGCTCAACACTGGAACTATGTTGAGAATACTTATGTTGTCCCTACCGGTATTCTCACCGATGATCAAAGAAGAGAAATTCAGGAGAATGGGCAAGTCATGGAAGCTCTTATCAGTAGTCTATCTAATATTGAGTTTATAGATGTTCAAGATAAAGACAATCCCAAAGATGTATGGGATACTCTAGATTCTATCTATGGCAGTGATGAGCATGTGAAGCAAGCTAAGGAAGAAAGGCTTAGAGGAAAGTTTGGAGACATGCGGATGGTTGAAGGAGAGACCATTCAACAATATGGGATAAGGATTAAAACTATTGTTAGAGACATCAAGAATGCAGGAGATACAATGGATGATTCCACCATTGTTAGCAAATTTTTGGAAACCTTATTACCAGTCTATGCAATAAGGGTTGCCGCTATTCTGGAGTTGAGATCTATTGACAAGACAAAGGTATCCCTAGATTCTATTATTACTAAGTTGACCACATATGATCTAAACGGCTATGATGGTAGTGTTCAGAAGACTTATTCAACCTTTAGAGCATCTGATGCACTATCTAGAAAGGGAAAAGAAGCTAGTACTAGTTGTGAACCTAGACAAAGCAGAGATATGGATGATGAGGAGATCCTGATGGAGTTTGAAGCTCTTCTTGCCAAGAGAATTCCTAAGGGAACTGGAAAATATACAGGTAAGCTCCCTTTGAAATGTTTTTCTTGCAATAGGATATGATACATTGCTATAAACTGTCCCAACAGTGATAATAAGGACAAACCAAAGAGGTTCAAAAAGTTCAAAGGAGGAAATAGGAGAAACTGTCTTTTTGCAGTTGATGAAGGTGTCACTGATGATTAATCAGAAGATGAAGAAAGTGAAGACATAGTGTTTGTAGCCGTTAAGAAAGATGTGTTAGACAAGAAGGCTCTTGTCTCACCACATGACTGGTGACTGAAGAATGTTTCTGTCTCTGGAGGAGTATGATGGAGGTGTATTCTGATTTGGTAATGATGCACCTTGTATGGTAAAAGGAAAAGGGTCCATCTCTCTAAATGGAAAAAGCAGTGTTGATAATGTGTATTGGGTAGAAGGTCTCAGACATAATATTTTGAGTGTTGCTCAGCTGAATGATAAATGACTCACTTTCGAATTCAAGGATGGAGTATGAAAAATAAAAGGAAAGAGTGGTGAACTGATGGCCACCGATATGCAGACCAAAGGTAACTTATTTCAGTTAAATACAAATATCAGTCAATGTCTAATAGCTAAGTTTGATGATAGTTGGATATGGCATAAAAGACTCTGCCATGTAAATTTTGATAACATTGTGAAGGCCAGTAAGATCAAGGCAATTAGAGGATTTTCTGTGTTGAACAAACCGGAGAATCCTTTGTGCAGAGAATGTCAATTGGGGAAAATGTCTTCCTCAACCTTCAAAGGTAAATCTTTCACAACAGATAATTTACTTGATCTTGTGCATACAGATTTGTGTGGTCCTATGAAAACTAAGAGTTTTCAGGGAGATAGGTACTTTGTGACTCTTACTGATGATTTCTCAAGAATGATGTGGGTCACATTCTTGAAAGACAAGTCTAAAGCTTTTGGAATGTTCAAAGCCTTCAGAGCACTAGTTGAAAAGGAAAGTGGTAAGAGGATCAAATGCCTTAGAACCGACCAAGGAGGTGAGTTCACCTTTGGATAATTCAATAAGTATTGTGAAGAAAATGGCATCAAGAAGCAACTGTCTGCCCCTGGACTCCATAGCAAAATGTCCTAGCAGAAAGGAACAACCAAACTATAGTTGAAGCAGCCATAACAATGTTGATTCAAGGGAAGGTTGCTCACACTTTTTGGAGAGAAGCGGTGAGCACTGCAGTCTACACTATGAATCGGGTACTCATCAAGAAAGGTAAGGATAAAACTCCTTATGAGTATTGGACTGGTAAAAATCCAATGGTAAGCTACTTTAGAGTGTTTGGTAGAAAGTGTTATATCAAGAGGAGTGAACACCAGAGCAAGTTTGATGCAAAATGTGATGAGGGAATATTCCTAGGGTATTCCACCAAGAGCAAAGCTTTTAAGTGTTTTAACAATAGGACTCAGAGAATTTTTGAAAGTATCAATGTTAGAGTTGATGAAACCTCTGAGAAACTTAAGGTAACCAGCAGTGAGCGAGTGGTAGATGAACCAGATGTAACCTTCTAGGAACCAGTTGCAAAATAACCAAGTACAAGTAACAGTGCTCCTACACCAGTAGATGCTGATGTAGATGAAGATGAAGATGAGGATGAAGAGGAAAAGCAAGAGGAATCAGCCAAGATCATTTCTAGGTATGTAAAGCTACATCATCATCCAAAGCAGATCATAGGAGATAAGGATGTAGGAATTCTTACAAGAAGAAAGGTCAGAGAAAATTCTTGCATGATTTCTAAATTTGAGCCCAAAACATTTAAAGAGGCACACAAAGATGAAGATTGGATTAAGGCTATGGAAGAGGAACTTGACCAGATAGAAAATAATGGTACATGGTCTTTGGTACCCAGACCTAAGCATAAAAATGTTATTGGCACCAAATGGGTTTTTAGGAACAAGCTAAATGAAGATGCCACAGTGGTAAGAAACAAAGCAAGATTGGTATGTAAGGGATATGCTCAAGAAGAAGGAGAAGACTATGGAGAAACCTTTGCTCCAGTAGCTAGATTGGAAGGAGTTCAAATGCTTCTTGCATATGCAGCCTTCAAGGGATTCAAAGTGTATCAGATGGATGTGAAATCTACATTCCTAGATGGAATACTTGAAGAGGAAGTGTATATAGAGCAACCAGATGGGTTTTCCCTATCAGAAGACAGTGATATGGTGTGTAGGCTACATAAAGCCTTCTATGGTTTGAAGCAAGAACCTAGAGCATGGTATGAATGTTTACACTCCCATCTTGTGAAGATTGGTTTTAAAAGAACAAGTGAAGACAACAATATCTATCTGAATTCACAAGGAGATCAGATTCTAATTTGTGAAGTGTTTGTTGATGACATAATTTTTGGTGGAAATGACAAGATGAGCCATGTGTTTGCAGATGAAATGAAGAAGGAATTTGAGATGTCACTAATTGAAGAGATTAAGTTCTTCATTGGACTATAGATTCAACAAATGAAAGATGGTATCTTTATCACTCAGTCCAACTATGTCAAAGAGGTGTTGAAGACCTTTGGCATGGAAGACAACAAACTGGTTGGTACACCTATGATGACCGGTTGTAAATTATCAAAAGAAGATAACTCAGTGTTGGTGAATGAGAAGGAATACCGGTCAATGATTGGTAAGTTGCACTATGTATTACACAATAGACCGAACATAGCACATGTAGTGGGCATTGCTGCACATTTCCAGAAAAGTCCAAGAGAATCCCATTTGGTAGCAGTCAAGCGGATTCTTAGATATCTAAAGGGCCCTATAGATTATGGATTGTGGTATCCATATAGTAATGATTTCAATCTCAAAATGTTTACTGATGTCGATTGGGCTGGTAGTGTGGATGACTGAAAGAGCACAATCGGTGGTACATTCTTTCTCGATGGTAGACTAGTCTCATGGATGAGTAAGAAGCAAAGTTGTATCTCTCAGTCTATAGTAGAAGCAGAATATGTAGTAGCATTTATGAATTGCACTCAGACAATTTGGATGAAACATGTACTAAGTGGTTTCAAAGTCCCTGTATCTGAACCAGTGAGTATATTTTGTGATAACACCAGTGCAATTAATATTTCCAAGAATCCGGTATTGCATGCTAGAACTAAGCACTTTGAGCTCAAGTATCATTTCTTGAGGGAGAAAGTTCAAAACAAAGAGGTTGTATTGGAACATGTTTCCAATAAGGAGCAGTTAGCAGATATTTTCACCAAGCCTCTACCGAAGGCTACATTTACCTATTTAAGAGGTGAATTAGGGGTGCTGCCCCTTCAACAGGTGAACTAAAGGTATGTTCTCCACATCAGTCAGGTATTGCATTGTCAAATCTTTTCAGGATTGATGTGTTGAAGGATGCTACTCTTTAGGGGAGAAGCATAGTAGATCATGGATGTTTATGCCTTCACTTTGGCATTGTTGTCAAAGGAGGAGAAGATGTGAAGTAGAGAAGATATCTGCAATATTGAAGACATATAGTATGGAAGAGATTGTGTTATCACTATTTAAAAAATGGGTTTTCCTTTCCCACAATTGGCTAAGTTTTTGAAATTTTGAATTAGACATGCTATCAATTGCTTCAGCTCTGTGTGAGGTCCTAGGGGTTTAGGGTTTTAATTTTAAATCATTCAATGTTTTATCAAAAAACCCTCTAGTTTCTAGTTCTTCGTTACTTTATCCACTTAAGTAATGGGTCTTGGGGTCGTGGGAGGTGTCCCCCCCTTGTCATTTGCCTAGGCAGTTGTCGAATTAATTGAAAAATTTATGCCTTATGTCTTTTCTTCCTAATGTTGTCGGGCCCAATAAGTTGTGCCCAGTTCTTAGGAAGATCTATGGTTTTCGCTATTTCATTAGGCGAAGTTGAGCATGGTTTAAGACTCATGAAATGGCGAAAGGGAGAAGCATTCTAAATGGCACTTTTGGTCCGGATTAAAGAGGCTTCATCTCATCCAAGATCCAACGGCTGGCGTTATTTTGTAGCCTAAACTTGCAAGTGAAATACCTTTTGCGAAATGGCGAAAGCATCTGGTGGGACCCTGCATGCGGAGATTTTCTAAGTGACTAAAAGGTGATCAAGTCCAATCTGATCCAACGGTTTGCGTTGTTTCATAGGATGAAGATGCTTGACAGTTAGCTTTCGCGAAGTGGCAAAATGACATGGAACTCCAAGTAGACGGTCTAGCTAGTCGAGAGGGCAAGTAAGATGATGGCACGTGGCAGAGGCCACAAAAGTCAGCAAGGTGGGTCTAAGGGTTAAAAGGTGGGTCCCAAGAGGTGAGTCATGCCATGGGATAAGAAGTGATCTAGTAGATAGAGGTGGCAAGGATGTGGTGGAATCTAGTGTTTTCTCTCAGCAAATGAAAAGTTGACATGTCAGCTTTGAAAGTGACTAGATGCCAGGTGTTTGAAGCTGAGTCAGAGGGCCCATGTCTGCCGGATTCAGTTAAGATTGTTAAGCATAGAGCAAGTCAAAAATAATCTAACAGCCTGCGTGAATTCGCAAAGGTAAAGTGCTCATGTTTTATGCCTTGGGAAATGGCGAAAAGGTTTTTCGTCCCCAAAGATAGATAAAGCATGAGGTTAAAAGAGGATCAACTTCGTTTTGATCCAAGGGCTCGCGTTATTTCATGATTGCGAACCAACCGAAAGATATGCTTCACGAAATAGCGAAAGTAAAAATGGTTTGTCCAGGTGTCATGCTAGATGGTGACGTGTCCATGGACACGTGGTTTAAGAAGAAGTTGAGGGCCCACCAAGGTGTAACTGGCGGTAAAAGAGAGAGACATGTGGCTGACGTTGAACTAAATGCGAAGATTTTTCCAAGGCCAATGGTTGATTGCCACATGGTAGCCAGTAACCAATGAAAAGGTAGCGTAAGTAAAGAAAGCATAAAGGTTTCCCTTAAAGGATGGTCATCTCCAATTTGATCCAATGCTTCATGTTGTTTCATGGCCCAAAGTTGAAAGTTGTTTAAGCTTCGTGAAATAGCAAAAGACTGCTAGCAGTCAAGGTAAAGGCGCGGTTAATGAAGATGTCGATGGTTTCGGTAAGAGTTAAACACCAAGCAGTTAGAGTTTCATCTAACGCCTGGCGCAGCTTCACGAAGGAAAAGTAATCGAGGGTTATGCTTCGAGAAATGGCGAAAAGGAGGTGGGGCCCAGTGCGAAGGCAAGGCTGTTAAGTCCGTGTAAAGGCCGATCAAGTTTCTTTTGATCAGACGGTTGGCATGATTTCATTTAACGAAATTGCCTGAAGGTTATGCTTCACGAAAGAGAGAAAGAGAGAAAGGAAAGAATGTGCAAGAATGTTGTGACCCGTTGGAGCGAAAAATTCAAATTCTCTCAGGAATTCAATCCTGAAGGGACAGCTGAAGCATGTAGTATCAATGTCGCAGTTAAGACCCTGGGTACCATATATGATCTCCTGTCGATTGTGTAAAGGTATCATTCAAAATAATTGTTGCAGAAGAGAAGATACAGAGCTATTTTCTTCAAATACAGAGCAAGTAAATTCAGTTGCAGAGCGGATTCCTTCGAGCTAAAAATAGGTTTTCTCATACTCTTGTGTGGCAATTTCTTTGTGGTGTTTTAGTTAAGGTCTTGATTTGTCACAGAACCAGTTGGGGGTAGTATTTTAATTGCTTGCATTTTAAAAATGGCACCTAAGAGAGAATTTTTTGGGAAAGTTAATTATCAGGAGAGGGCCATTTGTGATTATTTTCTTGAGTAGTTGACATTGTCAACTAATTAGGCATCAAAAGTGAAAGAATTAGTGCCTAGAGCTCCTCGTTTGAAAATAGGAGAAGGGCTATATGATAAGGGCAATTGGTTGAGAGATTGGGGTTATTCAAAGTTGGATTTGGAATGAGAAATTCTCCAGCCCCACATAATAGCATCTGGGAGTTAGATGTAGGGAAGTTGGTAGTTCCAGGAGTATTCATGGATGTGGATCCATTGACTCAAATTGCACATAACTATGATCCAGTCACAAGAAGCATTAGGGACATAAATGGGAAAGCCCTTATTGAAATCAGTAATGAGGAATTCAGAAGTGCTTTTGGGCTTAATGAGTTTACCAATTTTCTGGAACCCATTAACTTCAAATCATTAGCTCAAATATACAGTGCACAGAGGAACCACCTTAGAAATGGGCCTCTTAAGGAATTTTTTGTGAAGATAGGTGGGTTGATAGTTGCAGGACCCAACACTAAAGAGCCCTTCTCATTGAATCTATTCACCCTTAGGGCTAAGGGAATGTATTGGTCACTTTGCTAGATTTTAGGAGAGGATGCTGAGGCAAATATGCCCAATCACTACTTGCTAATGATTGCTCAGATTTTGAATCCTTCTCTTGTAGTAACATTTGATTATGCTTCTTTCATCACTGATGCTATCCATGGAGGGTTGGTAGGAATAAAAAATGGGAAGGTGGATAGGCTTTTCGGATGGTATTCACTCCTTAGGCATCTATTTTTGTTCAAAGGTGGTGATTACTTTGCAAGTGGACTGGACCTCATAAAAGAGAAAGAGGGAGAAAAGATGTCAGTGCAACTATGGAGTACTGTGCTGTCATGGGACAGAGATGATGCCAGTTTCTTAAAATTTGATAAATATTTTGCATCAAATATTAGGACTCTCCTCTGCTCAGAAAACCCAAGAATCCCCAAGGTTCTTTTGGAATTTGTTAGACCAAAAGAATTTGCAGAAAGTATAAAGATTGTTCATAATTGGGGTGATATTTACTTATACCTAGTCTCAACAGTTTTCAGAGTTTTTGGTTTCCGAGGCACTCCATTTTTGTTGCCCTATCAGGTCCCTCTCAAAGTGGGAATTGTAGAAGTCCTTAGACAGATTGGTAGTGTACAAGAGGCAAAGCTGACAGGCAGGGGTAAAGGGACTATTTTCCCTACAGTTACCATAGCCCATCAATTTATAATAACCAAGGGAGGTTGGAATTATTTTGAAGACTTTCTCAAACCTTATCATTTGTCAACTGCAATATCTAGGTGTGCTGACCCAGAAGACTTCGTCAATGGCATGTTTAGAAAGAGAGTAGTGTGCAGAGGTAGACCCCATCAATTTCAGTTTCCTGAGGACCTCATTAGAAATGAGTTTGATCTAGATGAGTAGGAGCTGAGGAAGGAAAAATGGGTGGCTTATAAGAAAGCCTTAGACTTTTTACATCAGTTTGATGCCAGCTATGACCCACTGTCTAGATTTTTCCCTTTTGAGGAGAAAATAAAGTTCTTAATTGTTTGCTTTGAGGATGTAATGTAGACTCTAAAAGAAAAGAGGGAGGTTGTGATTAAAAGCAACCCTAAAAAGGCAAGAATGATTCTAAGTAGGGCTGCCTCCACCAGATCAATCCCTCCTGGTGACTATACATTGCACAAGAAATCTTGTTATAGTGTGTTGATGCCTACAATAGGGAAGCCCTCTACCTCCAAAGGAAAGAGGAAGATACAAGATGTCATTGACAGCCAAGAGAGATTAAAGAAGCAGAGAGTAGGAAAATAAGTACAATCTGATACACCCTTGTACTCTCCATCCCAATCCCCTATTCATATAGGAGATGAACAGGCAGTAGTTGAGCAGCTGATACAGTTAGGTAGTCTAGGAGAAATTGCCTATACATATGATGAAGTAGAGGAAGGAATGCCAGAAGAACCCCTTGCTGCTGAGATGAACATCACTACCAATGAGTTCAAGGGCCAAGAGTGGGATCCTGAGATCAAGCAAGCCAATGATGACTTCTTGGCTAACAACAATTTTGTTACATCAGGAGCATTTATGCAGTTTGTATGGAAGCAGAATATAGACAAATACAATGCAAGATGTGAGAAGAGAAAAGGTGAGTAGACTCACAAAGATCCAGCTCTGGTGGAGGAGGAAATAAAAAAAGAAATGATGGATGAATTTAAGACCATCACTCCTAAGCAAGGAAGAGATATGGTGGCACAAGCTGGAGTACTTATTCTCCCTGAGTGGGATATAGAAGATGCCCTAGTACTGGAAGCAGTGAGAAAAGAAACCAAGCCCATGGAGGGAATTACTTTCAGTAAAGATAATGCTACATTTGTTATGTGGTCTCTCAAGAGAGATGAGAATAAGAGAAGTAAAGATACCCCAGGGTCAAGCTACCATGGTGGAATGATAGTAAAGAGATTGCAGAACACAGAGGTGGTAGAAGCTGCTAACACTGTGCTAGAAACTGCAAAATTTAGTGTTGCAGTAGTAGAAAGGGAAGCTAAGGAAAAGGCAGACCTCCAAGTCAAGTTGGAGACAATTTTGAAGGCTTATAACAGTGCTAAGGAGGAGGTAAGAGGTAAGGATAGCATCACTGCTAAGTTGCAAAACTAGTTGACAAGGCAGTACCATCAAGGTGAGTCTTCAACACTAATGATCTCCTCTTCTCCCGCAAGACCTCCACCTAGCAGCCCCATTATTGAGCTCCCACCATCTCCATCACCTTCTAGCTCCCAAATGATTGAGATCACTCCTCAAGAGTTAGAGAATTTAAAATAGGCTCAGGCCTTATATGCAAAGAAGTATGAGGAAAGAGTAAGGGCTACCATTTCAAGTTTTGCAGATACAATGAGTGCTTCACTGTTATATAATAACATAAGCAAGATTTTGGATATGTGGAATGAGCTTAATGGAGATAAGGCCATTTTGACAAGTGGAATCCTAGAGAGCAGGACTTGGAGCTTATTTGTGTATCTTACGATGAAGCAAGGGCCAATCCTATCATCAAATCCACTTGTGACACCACCAAGGACTTAGTAAAATTAGCAGAAGGGGTGGACAATGCTGACAAGAAAATCAACTTGTACAAAAAGGAGTATGCTGATCAGGTTTTTGAATTGCTCCCAAGAGTTTTTGTCAGCCCAGATCAACTAAAGGACAAACAGGTGTGGCTTAAAGAATTAGAGGCCAAACTGTCAGCCATAATAAAAGGAATTGTTGATTTAGATGATGCTTCCTTCTTTGTTGTGACAATTCAGGAGATAGAGAAAATCAAATCTCATTATGGTTTTCTCAATTCAGAAGTCAACAAGATGAGAAACTCCTGGAAAAGGTTGACCAAGGCTAAGGCAAAAGTGATTAATTTTGCATCGCCAACTGATGATGTGTACAATGAATGGACAATAAAATATGTCATCTAGGATGTAGAGCAGTTAGAGGGCACTCCTGAACAGTTAGAAGAGGTTGCAACCGGACAGTAAGTAGAAGAAGCTTCAAAGGTCAAAAAAGACTTGTAACTGTTTTTGTAAAAGGTTTTGTAACCTCCTCTAAAAAAGAAATGATTGTAACAAATTCTACTAGGAACGTCCAAAGCTATGTGCATCCATATTGTTATAAATGGATACCAGGACTAATAGAGAAATGATTGCAAAGAATTGTAAGAAAACACTGCAGAAATTTATATTTGAGCTTTTCTAAGTTTAATGGAGAATATTCAAAAGTTTCTGTAATACTTTCTTGAAGAATATATCAATATACAGACCATTAGTTTTGAGTAAAATTTTTGTGTCATCTTCAAATGTGTTTGCAATTGTTTACTGTTTCATTCTGAATAATCCAGGGTTATTTTGTTTGAATAGGGTTGTAAGGCAACTTTCAGTAGATGTGTTTGCTAGCTTTTCTCTTTAGGAGGGAAATTAAATATGCGGGGATCACTTCTACCAGTAAATTCTCTGTAGGATACTTTGAATCTTTATTAACATAGTTTAATTTGGTATGCATAAATTCTTATGTGTGTCAAGCATATAAGGATTAACAGAAGTCGAGCCAATGGGATGTGTACAGATATTTTGTTTGGGGAGTATTGTTTGAATTTAGATGACTCTGTGACCTTGGATAAGGCACTGGTATAGATCGAATTTGTCTATTACATGTTTTGTAGGTCAAAATACTGAATATGAGTATAATTTCCATTCCTTTGTTTTAGTTAGTTTCAAGGTGATTAGATCCACTGGTTTTCTAGACTGGTTTGTTGTGGATTTATCTTTTGAAAGTGTGAATTTAGTTCACAAAGGTATACCCGCCTAGACTCTGAGTAAGTCCAAAGTGTAGAAGGTTAAATCAAACCTTGTCATATGTTGTCCTAGGAGTTTCCTTCCCTTTAATATCTCTTCTGCACAGAGTTTAATCATTTTATTATAAGGATGTTGAAGTGAATTAGATTTTGAAGACAACAGATTGGGGAGAAGATGTGAAGATGTAGAGATATCTTTGTGTATTGCCATCAATGCCAAAGGGGGAGATTGTTGGCATATGTGTAGAGTTGGATGACATGATGATATTATATGTCTTCATTGATGTCAATATGCTGAAGTATGAACTAGTATATTGAAGTAAGCAAATTGGCAAGTGAACCGATATGATGGTATGAAGTGAACCGGTATGATGATATGAACCGATATATGCAAAAAGGTGAACTAGTATGTTGGAATGTGAACCGGTATATGCAAAGTTTATATTAGGGTTTCATTTGATATGACTATCAATTGGTAGTCTTAGCTTTAGGGTTTCTGGTTGATGCATTCCAATTCTGTGTGATTTGACCGATGACATCCTGAGATGAGTTAGCTTTGAAATGAAGATCAGATCATGTTGCCATGTTAGCCTTGTGCACGTGAAGAATCTTCTTGAGGATATTGCATGAAGAAGATTGATTCTATCTACCTCAGGAATGTGCAAAATCCTAGTAAACAGTGGAGAGCACGTGATGGGTTATTAGCTTTCAGAAGTGGCAAATAATGAACAATGCAGATTGTCTTGAGATTTGTTCAAGATCATTTTACCCTATGTAATGTGTTTGAACGGTCAAGATTGGACCGACTATGTTGTTAACCTAGATGCTTAGGGTTTTAGGTTTTGGCTACCGACCTAATTGTTGTCTATAAGGTCGATGATGATTTGCATTTTGAAGTTGTTGGCAAATGTTATGTGTGTATCCAAGTGAAGAGATACTTCATTCTTGCCAGACTAGTGTAGTGAGTAGAGATCTACAAAGTGTGATTGTAGATGAAAAGGAATTAAAGTGGATCTGCCTTGGCATTGAGTGCTCTTATTAGATCAGTGTATTACCTTTTGAATTCTAACCATTTCAGCAGTTGGAAAATCCCTTTACCGGGTAGCTTTAACAGGATTTTTTAAAATCCTTTAACAGGGTGACTCAAAATCATTGGGCTCTTCAAATCCTCGTGCAAGGTAACCTTTAACAGGGTTTTAAACTTTAACCAGGTATTTAGCCATCCCTTAGCCAGGTAATCCCTAGCAGGATTGGTTCCTAGCAGAACCTGTTCTAAATTCCTTAACCGGACTAGGCTCCTAACAGAGCGGACTTCAGAAGAGTTCAAGAACAACTTGTGGGTATTCATCCCCACCATGGTTTTTCCTAGTTGGGTTTCCACGTGAAAAATCAGTGTGTCATGTGTGATGCTTTTTCATGTAATGTTTGCGTGTTTTATGTTAAGTGGTAATGCATGTTGATTCAGTGGTCATTATTGTAAAGTTCTGATGTCAATAGCTAACAAGATGAGAGGGGGGGGTGAATCATACAAACTTAATCTTCCATAAAATCAACAAATTCAACCTCGGTAACTTATACTTCAGCAATATAACCAAAAAATGCTAAACATGCAAACTCATAAACACATAATCATCATAACACATATAACACTAGATTTAACGTGGAAACCCAAATAGGGAAAAACCACTGTGGGATTTAGGACCCACTAAGAAATATACTCTTCTAGAGTATGCTCAGTCAAAAGAAAATCATGTTAAATATTACAAACACATTGCTAGATGTGACCTAGTTAAGGAATTTCCCTTAGATCTATTAGGATCTTCACTTTGTTAGAAGTGACCTTGTCAAAGGATTTCAAACACTCATTTAGAATGTTACCTTGCTAGAGGGTTTACAAATAAGATTGTTTTTTATTAAGGTATAAGCAGGTTTTGAAGGGGCCCCAAAACCCTTAACAAGCAAAACTTAAACAACAAAACGACAAGAGATAAAAGAGGACATGCCTACAAAAAACAAGCAAAAAACTAGAGAAAACTGGAAAAAGCCCCACAAAGCCAGCAGGCCATCGAGAGTCTAGAAGATACTAGTTGATTTTTTCCAGAGCTTTTGCCAAAGTGTTGCTAATTTTGTGCAGCTCTTTGATGTTATCCCTAAGATTAGGGAGATTCTTTGCAGGAGCAGCCACAACTTTCTTGACACTGGCCCTGGTCCTCTTTGCAGTGCCACCCACCGGAGTAGCATCACCACTACTAGTCTGGATGGTCTCTTCATCCAAGTCAAGATCCACAACCGGTTTTAGAGTGTCACAGACCTTAGCGATATCCTCTAGGTTTTTAATGATAGCAGAAAGGAAAATCGGGATAACGCCCATAAGATTTTTCATCGCTTCCTTCCCATCTTCCAGCAATTTAACCTTATCTTCCATATTCTTCTTCCAGTTTAGCTGCTCTCTATTTTCATCCTCCCTCTTCTCATCCATGTTTTTCCCCTTTTTATCCATGTTCTTCAGGTGCTCATAGGTCCATCTATCGAAGTCCATTCTCGCCTCAGAGAGTTTCTTGAGGTTATTCAAGATTAGCCCTTTACCCGCACTTTCCTTATCCTCGCTAACCCTGTCCTTAGTATGGTCCTTCTAAGAATATTTGTTCATTCCCCTCTCAAAGTTCACATATGTCTCCTCATTATCCTTGAAATCCACTTCTTCCATCAGATGGTTGTTGTCCTTACCAGGGCAATCACTGAGGATAGGGCTTTCATGACCAGGCTCATTACCACCACTTTCTTCCTCATTACCCAACTCCTCATCTTTCCAGTTGTCTTCACCAATGGATTCATCCATCTCCATACCGCTGCTTTCCTTTTCAATTTCCTCTATTTCCAACTCAGAGGCACTTTTCCCTTTTTTGCTAGAGGACGCTTTCTCCTTGCTGGAGTCTCCTTCTTCCATCTTTCTCTTACCCGGAGAGGCCGAAATCCTCTTATTTTCCAATAGGGTGAGGTTTTTGCAATTCTCATAGATGAGAAGCAAAAGCCCGCAGTGGAGAAAAGGGTTGGAAGGGTTATTCCTATGTTTATTAAGGGACCTCGAGAGTGACTTGAAAAGGTAGTAGGGCAGGGATACCTTTTTGTCGTGTCTAAAATGGTTTAAGAGAATGAAATGGTAGGTGTGGGCCCTGGAGAAATAGCCTTCAACCGTGATGTATTCCATAATTTCATTCAGAACCCAATCCCACAGTTTCTTGAGGTTTGCAGCTTCGTAGTAGCCCCTAGTAGCTTTGTCGATTTTAACCCTTTCTTTCTCTTTCCGTGGGAATAGATTGACCGCGTTGTTGGAGACTTTGTGGTCTCGAAAGAAATTAAGCCCAGTGTGGGGCATTCCAGTTACAGTAGATATGAGCCCAGCGTCCAGTTTAAACTTGACTCCATAGATTTTAAAAGAGCCATTTGACCAGTTTTCAGAAATCTTGGAAATGGCGAGGTTGACCCTACCTTTGTCATAGTCCACGAGCTTCTCCATGAAGTTGGTAAGAGAACCCTTTTCCAGTTTCACCCAAACTTTTGGCAGTTCTCTCCAAGTTGAGGTATTATCTGGTTCCTCCCGCCTCAGGTCACCTCCCATCTTCAGATTCAAGCTATCTACTCTGTTTCTCTACAAACTAATTCCTTCTTTCCCAGAGTTTCTTGAGATTTTGAAGTGGGTTACCCAAAAAACGTGTGGAAAATAATTAAAGATTGTAGGAGATCTGCCGCTTTGCCAAGTAATGATGACCTTTCCAACAAGGCATAAATAATTCTTTTTACCTATCATGATTAAATTGTCCTTCTCAACCCATATAACGGTCCTTTCTAAGGACTCTTTAATGTTTAAATTTAGATCCTCCTCATGCCAAATTGATTGGGAGTCTGAGTTAACTCCTATATTCGCTAAACAATCTGCTACACTATTTTGCTCTCTGAAGGCATGTTGAATAATTATTTCTTTAAAACTTGCAATGATCTCCCTGGCTTTCATGATGATATTTTTAATTGACCAAGAAGGCTTCGAATCCCCCTTTAAGCACTTAATTATATTGAGTGAATCTCCTTCAAACCAAAATTTATCATAATTGAGATTTTGGCTAAAATTAAGGTGTTCAGGGCGGTAGAGGCTTCAGCAAAGTGGCTAGTTTGATTTCCCAGGGGACCAGCCACCGCCTTTAAACAACTTCCAGCAAAATTCTTGATAATGCCCCCATATCTATCTTTACTCGGATTCCCTTTAGAGGCCCCATCAAAGTTATCCTTAATCCACCCCTGAGGAGGAAAATACCAGACAAGACCTACTCTTTCATTTTCCTTGCTGGTAGTAGTAGTAGAGAGGTTCCACTTGTCTTTGAAGTCATCTTTAGCAGCAAGTCCATGATCAAGGCCATAGAGGCATTCAAAAATACTCCTAAAAATTTTATCTGCCACCACTTCAAGAATAGCCCTTTTATCCCTAAAAATCCTATTGTTATGCTCTTTCCAGATATTCCAGATAATAATCGGCAGAGTGATTTTCCAAGTCTCCACAATTTTAGGATTAGAATTAGGGCATTGCCATTGTTGCCAGGAATCCCCAAGGGAGTTCAGGAAAACCCAGCTCAGGTTCCACCTGCTCAAGATGATTTTCCAGATGTCTTGACTAAAAGTGCTACAAAATATGACTGTTAAGTCCACTCAGTTAAGAGATTTTCTATCACTTACAAAATAATAGTTTCATCTCTTTTTCCATGTCCTTATCCTACCAAAGTCTTTGAGCATACTTTTATAGGTCATGGTCCATTTTTTTTCAGGCTACTATCCAAAAAAAAAAAAAAGTGAAAAAAAAAAGACAAAAGAAAAAAAGTAAAGCAAAAATAATTCGTCCACTGGTGAAAACCTGGCAAACAGGCACCTTGGGCAAGTATAGTGATGAAAACTTGGTAAATAGGCGTCATGTGTAATCTATGAACTTCTTGCATACCACACTTGGGGGCAGGTTTCCTCCTTCATATCCTTTTGTCCTTCATTGTTCCATTATCCTATCGAACCCCTGTCATTACCCTTCATATCCTATTGTCCCTCATGTCTAGTTTCCCTTTCCACCTTTGATCTTGACAAGGCTGAAGATCTTCATGAGCATCATGCATCTTGTTTGCAGCTTTTAGTCTATCATAGCTTTTGGTCTTTATCCATTTTCTTATTACAACCTTTCATCCATATTCCCTAGCTTATTGCAACTTTCTACCACTATCCCTTTACCAATCCTGACTTTCAGTCCATGTCCCTTATCCATTCTTGGTCTTGCTTATCCTATCTATATCTTATCACTATCCATACACCCTTTTTCATTCCTTGATCTTGATCTGACATAAGGACGCAAAATTTAAACATGGTTTCAAAAACCTCTTGACATGTCCCTCATGCCATGTCACTACTTTACATTGTCATATCCAATCTCTTGTCCCATCATGCAATAGCCTTTGAAAATTGCATCCATATCATCTCCATGATAAAAGTCCTTTGGCTTCCCTCTATCCACCAACATTTCAGAAAGCCTATTTATTCACCTGTCATATTCCTTGCCTTGCTAGACACTGGGGGCAAAATCCAAAAAAAGTCAAATAATGTCCTGAACTAATCCCTAAAAATCAAATAATGTCTTGAAATAATCCCTAAAAATCAAATAATGTCCTGAAAAAATCTCTAAAATGTCAAATAAAGTCCTCAAAAACGAAAAAAAAAAATTTCAAAACATCAAAATCCAAAAACAATTCCTTTGGCATTTTGCATTTTGTCAATAAATGGTCCCCTTTGTGCATAGACAGATCGCTGAGCATACATCCAACGACAATCAATCAAACCTTGTGCTTTAATGAAATCACGCATTAACAGATAAACTGTTTGACCAAGCAAGCATTCAACCTGATCACAGTTGTCACATCAATCAAAATAGCATCAACATTACCATTGGTCCTTGTCAATATTATCATGGGTCTTATATAGGGTGTGGTATACTCGAAACTAGATTGTGTCCTGTCTTAGATGGGGTACCGCATTCCTTGAAACCAGATAGCATGATCATTCTTGTTTTCCACTTTTGACAATGACGATCAGTCTATTTGTTTGACTTGGTTGAATTTGTGCGTCTTATCTTTTTACTGATTTATCTTTGGCTTTGATCATGTTCCTATGTTGCTCGATGATGTCACTGAGTGATTTAGAGTGACCGGGATGGTTCATGGTCCCTTTCCTTTTTTTTGTTGTGTTTTTTGTTTATGGAATGTTTTTCACAAACTGGGGCAACTATATCATTGGGTGTCTATGATAAGTACGTTCACTTTGTGAACGCGGCACATACCTCGACCCTTGATGTATGCACCCTAGGATGCTTCACTCATTCTTTGTGTGCGATGTGTTTGTCTTTTGCAAAAGGGGTTGCATTCCATCTCTGGCCTTCAATGCCATGATGCTCTGCATCCGCTTTGCTACAATAAATAAAGGTTCTCACCTACTTATGTGCATTTGTGAAAGCAAGTTTTCCTTCATCTCTAACTATCCTCTATCTAATTTCTGCTTATTAACATTTTTTCCGTCAGTCTTGGCAGTCTGTTTGATCCATTCGAACCTATCATCTTCTGTCATTCTTATCGATCAATTGGCCTATTTTTCTGGCCAATTCCTCGAGGGGGCATGCATATGTCATTGTTATTGTCTGGGGCATTTTCATTATTGTTCTTTGAAACAATGCTTAGAATCGCATTGTCTCAAAGAGGGGCAAAATGTAGACGTCTAAAAATGGTCAACACTTGCGGAGTCATACTTTAACATCTGTGCATTGCCTTATTTTTAGGGTTCTTGCATTGCATTAACATTTCTTCTATGTTGCACACTTGGTCTTTATCATTTGTGAGCATCGAGTCATTCTTCTACATTCCTCATTTTTCTCACTTTCGAATTTGGTCTTGTCGATAACAATCTTCAGTCATGATTTTGGTCGATCTTATCTTGTCACATCAATGTGCGTGTTCATTTTTCATATATTGGGCATCATCAATCCTAATCAATGATATAATTAGGGTTTTTTCCTCTTGTCAATTTTGTCATCTTGCGATCGATTCGTCATCGATCCTTGTCCTTGCCAATTTTGTCATTTTGCGATCGATTCATCATCGATCCTTGTCCTCTTTAATCATGTCAATTGGCGCTTTTCAATTTGATCTCCTTGTCAATCTTGGTCAATTTGTCATTGATTTTTGTCAATCAATTTTAATAATTTATCAACATTGGTCCTTTTTCAATCAAAATCATGATCAAATCGAACCTACATCAATTATCTTTTGTCAAGACCTAATTGTCGTCCTTGCATTTCTAATTCATCTTCTAGGGTTTTATGATTTATTCATTTAATCTTGTTTTTCATTTTCCCTCTAGGTTAAATAATTTATTTATTTATCCTAAGTCTTCTTGTCACAATTAAATATTTATTTAATTGGCTAATTAATCCCCCCTCTTTTTGTGAATTAATTAATGAATGAAAAATTATTAATTAATTTACCTAATTTTCATCAATTTCTAATTTCCTAATTTCCAATTCATCTAATTTTTCATTTTCTCCTATTTTTCTAATATTTCCCCTAATTTCATGGGAATGACATAGCAATCTTGTCAATTTTGTCATAATTTGTCAATCAATCAATTTTGACATAGCAATTTGTCATAATTTGTCATAATTTGTCAATCAATCAATCTTGCATAGAAAGTGTCAATCTTGTCATAATTTGTCATATTTGTCATTCTTGATTTGAAATTTCCTTTCAAATCTCTTCATGCTAATCTTGTCATCTCTCCAATTTGTCTATAAATTGGATGAATTTCTTCAATCAAGGATCCCGAATCAATCACGCTTCTAGTATCCTTATGTTGTCATTTCATCTTGCTTTCATACTATGCCTTTGCATTTGTAGGTGAGATCCACAAACAAAGAAATTTGAAGGAGAAAGAAAGACAATGGAGAATTATGAAGGAGATATTCATGTTTGTTATGGTTTGCATTTGGTTTGAATGTCTTGTTTTCATATCTCTGTTGAATGTTTTTAGGATTGTTATCATTGCAATCTAGTTTTTTTTTGTGATTGAGCTAGTCTAATTTATCTATTGCTTTGATGAATTCCAAATTCCTATCTACAATAGTAATAAAAATATATCTGCAACTTCACATCTAAAATGCTAAAGAAGATTCTATTTTGCTCAAAACAATCTGGTCAAAGGACTTATCTTGTCACTCTGCTGGGCTCCCTACTCTATTATTCAAACTGGTCTTCAAGCTTATGTGCTTGGTAATCACTATGTAGCATCCATGTGCTTACACTTGCCCGCATACATTGTTCATCAATAATTTCTTATTTATAAACAATTTGCTAACTGCTAAATCTCCTTGATCACATTTCCCATGATCAATATTAGCCATCAGATCTTCAATCTTGACTAGATTCAACACATCCCTCGATCTGAAAATGTTTTACCTTGCCTAGGGACTTGCATTCCTTTCTTGGAACTTGCACAAGGTTATTGAGGTTCAATCTTTGCTGTAGATCTTCTTGTCAATCTTCCATTGCCATAGATCCTTAACAAACTTCATGTGTGGCATACCAATCATTTATACATCTCTAGCTCATCAGCATCCTTTATTAAATAATGCTTTTATCCATCCAATGTGATCTGTCATAACTTGGTTGCAACTCGATAAATACTAAACTTTACTCGGTAGACATTCCTCCTTCATTAACCGATATCGATAACCTTAGGGTTTCCTAGCTAGGTTCCTTAGAGTTTACCGACTAGGTTCTTTGCTCAGTGACATAGTATAGTATTAACCTTACAATCTAAACATCATGATCTCATCATTGTCTAACTTGGTAATAGTTTCCCATTGAATAACTTATTTCTCCCCTTTCCTATCACATTATTTCTGTGTCTTTTACCGACATCTTAATTCTCTTCAAATCAATCTTCTCAAGATATGGCAACATCATACTAAATCAGAAAATCAATTTCTTGACATCAATGAAAAAATAATATTATAAAGATAGTTATCATCCTTTTTCAGTTATATCAATAATCTCCAACAACCTTCTCAATATCCTTAATGAATATCAACAATCTCCTTCTATTGAAATGCCAACAATCTCCCCCTTTAGCATTGATGGCAAAACCAACTTTTAAATGGTAATACCAACAAGATATTCAAATTGATTCGGATGTAGATTGCTGTTAGACTTCTCCTATTACCCTTGAGCTATTAAAATCATCTGAAGTCTTCTCCCTTTTGCAGTCTTCTCCCCCTGTCATTAGTCTTCCGTTATCTTCTTCATTTAGCATTTTACCATTTATTATTCTCCCTCTTTGACAACAATGCAAAAAATTAAAAGAACTAAATCATGATTTCTTCCTTTGTGAAGTGATTTGCCTTGCTATGTATCATCTCAGTCTCGGTCAGAGCAACTTATCTCTATTCACTATTTCCTGCACACCTTTAGAAAACCTTCTAAAGTGCATAAATCAACATCAATCCAAACATAATATTCTGTAGATTTATCGAATTTATGCTTTCACCAAACTCTACCAGTGAGTAGAAGATAGGGGTAGGACCCCTAACTTGCTTCTGAGATACTCAAAAGTGTCCCTTGGCAGTGGCTTTGTGAAGATGTCTGTTAATTGCTCCTTTGAACTGATATATTCCAGCACAACTTTCTTCTCTTGAACTTCTTCTCTGAGATAATGATACTTTATAGAGATATGCTTTGTCTTAAAGTGCATTACTGGATTCTTTGAAATGTTAATGGCACTTGTATTATCACAGGATATAGTTACCGGCTCGGTAACTTTTTCATTTATACCTTCCAACAGCTATTTGATCCATGTTATATTTGTGCAGTTCAATGCTGCAGCAACATATTCAGCTTCTGTTGTTGACTATGAAATACATCCTTGTTTCTTGCTAAGCCAACTTACTAGTCTTTCTCCCGAAAAGAAAGCTCCACCACTTGTGCTTTTCCTATCATCTATGTTGCCTACCCAATCAGCATCAGTATATACTTTTTTTTCAAAATTATTTCTCTTTTCATATACTAAGCCATAATCTTCAGTGCCTCTCAAGTATCTGAAAAATTCTCTTGATTGTTGTCATATGGGTTTCCTTGGGATCTGTAGAAAATCTTACAACAATACCTACCGCATGTGCTATATCTGGTCTGCTATGCACAACATATTGCAACTTCCCAATCATAGATCGGTAAAGTGTCTCATCAACAGATGCAAATTCATCATTCTTTGATAGTTTATAGTTAGTAGTCATAGGAGTACTTATTGGTTTAGAATCCTCCATTCCAAATTTCTTCAAGATTTCCTTTATGTACTTGGATTGAGTAATGAAAATCTCATCTTTTATTTGCAGTATATGTAAACCTATAAAATACTTTATCTCACCGATTAGTGACATCTCAAATTTTTTGCACATTTCATTTCCAAAATTCTTGCATAAGGAGTCATTACCACAAAAAATAATATCATCAACAAATATGGCTGAGATCAGTATTTCATTGTCCTCATCGCTCTTCATGTACATGTTGTTGTTTCCACTTGTCCTTATAAAACCAATTTTGATCAAATAAGAGTGCAGTCTCTCATACCATGCTCTAGGTGCTTGTTTCAGACCATATAAAGCTTTGTTTAGTTTACATACCTGATCTTTACTTTTGTCTTCAAAAAAACCTTCAGGCTATTCAATATAAACTTCTTCTTCTAGTATACCATTCAAAAATGTAGATTTAACATCCATTTGATATACCTTGAAATTTTTGAAAGCAGCATATGCCAACAATGTTCTTACTCCCTCAAGTCTAGCCATGGGTGCAAAAGTCTCACCATAATCTATTCCTTCTTCTTGAGAATAACCTTTGCAAACTGGTCTTGCTTTGTTCCGAATGACCTCACCTTTTTCATTTAGCTTGTTTCTGAAAATCCACTTTGTACCGATTACATTTTTGTCCTTGGGTCTTGGGATCAGTGTCCATGTGTCATTCTTCTTGATTTGATCAATCTCTTCTATCATAGCATTTACCCAATCTTCACTGTTAAATGCCTCTTTTACTATTCTCGGTTCAAATTCAGATATCAGACATGTGTTCCGTCTCAGTTTGTTCCTTGTCATCACTGGATCATCCTTATCTCCTATAATCTGACTTGATGCATGATGTCTTTTGACATATTTGGCTAATATAGGCTTGATAGGTTCTATATGATCTTCTTCATCACTCGCTAACTGGACATTATCTTCATTTTCTTCAGTAGCTTTCTCGGTAGGACTTCTTGGTTGAACATAATCAAATTCTTCATAATCTTCTGGTTCTTTGGAATTTCCTTCATCATTTCTTTTTGCAAATTCATCAATTTTCACATTTGCAATTTCTACTATTTTGTTAGATGATTTGATCAGACATTTAAATGCTTTACTTCTAGAAGAATAACCAAGAAATGTTCCTTCTTCACTTTTTTGATCAAACTTTCCATTTCTGTCATCTTTGTGAACATAGCATCTACTTCCAAAGATTTTAAAATAACTTACATTAGGTTTCTTGTCATACCAGATCTCATATGGTGTCTTCATAGTTCCTTTCTTCAGTTGTACTCGATTCAGGGTGTAAACTGCAATGCTGATTGCTTCTCTCCAAAATGTTTGAGGTACCCTTTTTTCTATCATCAAGGTTCTGGCACAATCTACAATTGATCTGTTTCTTCTCTTGGCTATCCCATTTTGCTGAGGTGTTCTCGGTGCAGATACTTGCCTTTTTATACCATGATTATTGCAGAATAAGTTAAATTCATCAAAAGTGAACTCTCCTCCTCTATCAGATCTAAGACATTTTAGTTGTCTTCCTGTTTCATTTTCAACTCTTGCCTTGTACCATTTAAACATTTGAAAAGCTTCTGATTTTTCTTTTAAAAACATAACTGACATCATCCTTGAGTAATCATCCACAAATAATATGAAATATTTATCACCATAATAACTTTGAACTTTCATGGGACCACAAAGATCATTGTGTACTAGATCTAAAATTCCTTTAGAAGTGTAGGACTTACTTGTAAAGCTTGATCTTGTCATCTTACCCATCTGGCATCCTCAACATATAGCATTCTCAGGTTTTTCTAAGCTCGGTAGACCTCTTACTCGGTGCTTCTTGCTTATTTTGATCAGATTATCAAAATTTACATGACAAATCCTTTTATGCCATAACCAGGTATCATCTATCTTAGCATAAAGACACTTGTTCCGAGTTGAGTCAAGATGAAATGTATTACCTTTTTTTTTGTGTCCCGGTAGCAGCTAACTTTCCATGCTTGTCATAAACTTTGACAATTCCTTTCTGAAATTCTATTTGGTATCCTGTATTGTTTAGATGTGCTACACTCAACAAATTGTATTTCAATCCTTCAACCCAATAAACATCATCACATTTAGCATTGTCAAGAAGTGTTATAGATCCTTTACCTTTCATCGGACATGGTGCATCATTACCAAATCTTACATAGCCTCCATCATAGTCTTCTAATTTAACAAACTTGTGTTTATCACCTGTCATGTGATGTGAGCATCCACTGTCTATGATCCAAGAATCATTATTATTTATGTGAGATATTAGGGCCTTTTCTTCATACCTTTCTTCATCTGATCCATCTTTAATAGCCACATAAACAACTTCCTCAGTATCAGTTTCATCAAATTTATCATCGTTGGATTCCTCATCAGCTACTAGGCATGTCTTTCTGTCTCTCCTTCTGAAGTCTTGGTGTCCTCTATATTGGTTGTCTTTCTGCCTATTATCTCGGTATTATCTCTTTTCACTAGATTCTTTATCAGGGTAGTTAGAAGCCATACGTCCTATTTTATCGCAATTGAAACATTTTAAAGGTAGCTTTCCTTTATACGTACCTTTTCCTCTCAATAACCTTCTGGCTAATAATGCTTTAAACTCTTCTTGCTTCTTGATTTCCTCATACAGTTTGTGCACTTCTTCCATGTTCTTATGAAATCTTTCACTTGCTCCACTATGATTCCCTTCATAGTACTTACTCATTCTATCATTGTAACCTTCAGATTCACTAATATGAAAAGAACTAAATGCAGATTCTACTTTATTTACCGAAGACCCACTATTATCAAAATTACTTAACTCAAATGCATGTAGCTTACCAATAGTAGCATCCAAAGAAACTGGCATGTTAGGTACAGACCTCAATTCATTGATTGCAGAGACTCGAATGGCATAAGAAGGTAGAAGGGTTCTCAACAACTTACTTGTTACATCCTTTTCTTCAATAGTTCCTCCTACTCCTTTAATTTGATTGACAATCTCCTTTAACCTTGTACTGTATTGGGTTATGTTCTCACCTTCATTCTTTCTCATGGATTCAAGTTGTCCTCTTAGACTATCTACTTTTTCTCTTCGGACATGTTCATCACCGCCATATACAGATATGAGCTTGGTCCACATTGTTTTTGCATCATTACAGCCTTCTAGGTCATTAAACTCTAAGTTGGTCAATGTCGATGTTATTTCAATCATAGCTTGAATATGTTCTTGCTTTGCCTTTATCTCTTCCAAGGTCATCGGGTTGGTGCTTGGTGGTGTAGGTCTCGGAGACAACTGAGAGGGGGGGTGAATCAATTGTCTAATAAATTCAAACCAAAAACTTATTAACCAACTTAATGCTTAATACCGATAAATCAGTTAAGTATGCTGGTAGACAGTGTTAACAGTAAATTGCTATACCGGTAAGAATTAATGCATGAAACATAAGCACAAAGTCATCCACAACACATGACACCAATATTTGTACGTGGAAACCCTGTAAGGGAAAAACCACGGTGGGAAACCTTACCCACAATTAGATGATACTACTGCAGATAGTAAGTGTACAAAGAGGGGTCTGCACATGTAGAAAGGCCAATAGCCTAGAGCTCACTGCTCAATCACAAATGGGAGTCACACTGACTACAGTTGGACGGTTAAATCCAATAAGAATGTACTGTGCAAAATTGCATCTTCATATGTTGAATTCAGTACCGGTGTAATGCTGATATGCTTCTACAAAAACCTAACTTCACCTTCAGATGATGTCTTCATGTATACCTCTGCTTGATCTCGCATATATCTTTACTCAAACCTTTTCCACATTCCACACTTGATCTTACAAATAAGATCTTACATTTATACCATACCCTAAGACCAATTTTAGTAGGTCGGCTCTACAATAAAAACATTTTATAAATAATACAATATCTGATGCAATAACTGATTAAACATGTCGGCTTAATGCATTTACAACAATAATAAATCATCTCCATAGCATGCCATCCTGATCTGGAAAAGATAAACCTGCCAGTGTAACCCTAGATAACCTGGACCTATTTGCCGGTAAAAGCAAATATGCAAATAAGAATATATCAATGATTATTACTTCAAAATAAAGTGTCCACATGATATCTTTGACATTACCAAGTGTCTTCCATGTCATTTCAGGTATCGATGAACAATATATCCTGCTGGTGAACCATATACCAGTAACCATTGCACAGTTTACTATTTGCCAGTGAGTGTTGTTGGATCTTCAAAGTAGGTGTATTTAGTAGGTGTTGACATCAATGACAAAACCATGCCAAAATACCAACAGGTGGTATGTAATCATTCTCCAGATAATATGTTGCATATTCTCCAATTCCTGATAAATGCAGCTTCATCCTTTTCTGCCATGTGGAGAAACTTGACTTGTTCAGCTTTGGTGCATCCCTTTTATACATCTTCGGATCTTTACCTCAAGTACCTTTAAACTTTTCTTCTGGAGTCCAAAGCTCTGGTACCAATTGTAAAGTTCTGATGCCAATAGCTAACAAGATGAGAGGGGGGGTGAATCATACAAACTTAATCTTCCAAAAAATTAACAGATTCAACCTCGGTAACTTATACTTCAGCAATATAACCAAAAACTGCTAAACATGCAAACTCATAAACACATAATCATCATAACACATATAACACCAGATTTAACGTGGAAATCCAAATAGGGAAAAACCATTGTGGGATTTTGGACCCACTAAGAAATATACTCTTCTAGAGTATGCTCAGTTAAAAGCAAGTCCTGTTAAAGATTACAAACACATTGCTAGATGTGACCCGATTAAGGGATTTCCCTCAGATCTGTTAGGATATTCACTTTTTTAGAAGTGACCTTGTTAAAGGATTTCAAACACTCATTTAGAATGTTACCTTGCTAGAGGGTTTACAAATAAGACTGTTAAGTCCACTCGGTTAAGAGATTTTCTGTCACTTACAAAATAACAGTAATAAAAATATATCTGCAACTTCACATCTAAAATGCTAAAGCAGATTCTATTTTGCTCAAAACAATCTTGTCAAAGGACTTATCTTGTCCCTCTGCTGGGCTCCCTACTCTGTTAGTCAAACAGGTCTTCAAGCTTTTGTGCTCGGTAATAACTATGTAGCATCCTTGTGCTTACACTTGCCTGCATACATTGTTCATCAACAATTTCTTATTTATAAACAATTTGCTAATCGTTGAATCTCCTTGATCACATTTCCCATGATCAATATTAGCCATTAGATCTTCAATCTTGACTAGGTTCAATGCATCCTTTGATCTGAAAACATTTTACCTTGCCTAGGGACTTGTATTCCTTTCTTGGAACTTTCACAAGGTTATTGCGGTTCAATCTGAGCTGTAGATCTTCCTGTTGATCTTCCATTGCCATAGATCCTTAACAAAATTCATGCATGGCATACCAATCATTTATACATCTCTAGCTCATCAGCATCCTTTATTAAATAATGATTTTATCCATCCAATGCGATCTGTCATAACTCGGTTGCAACTCGGTAAATGCTAAACTTTACTCGTTAGACATTCCTCCTTCATTAACCAATATCGATAACCTTAGGGTTTGTCAACTAGGTTCCTTAGAGTTTACCGACTAGCTTCTTTGCTTGGTGAGATAGTATAGTATTAACCTTACAATCAACAACATTTGTAGGATATCAAAACAATCTAAACATCATGATCCCATCATTGTCTAACTCGGTAATAGTTGCCCATTGAATAACTTATTTCTCCCCTTTCTTATCACATTCTTTCTGTGTCTTTTATCGACATCTTAATTCTCTTCAAATCAATCTTCTCAAGGTATGGCAACATCATACTGAATCAGAAAAGCAATTTCTTGACATCAATGACAAAATAATGTTATAAAGATAGTTATCATCCTTTTTTAGTTATATCAATAATCTCCAACAACCTTCTCAATATCCTTAATGAATATCAACAATCTCCTATTGAAATGCCAACAATTATATTTATGATGTATTACTTGTTTAAGCATATGGGTGAAGTGGAAATGAGATATTAGGTTTTAAGCATATGGGTGAAGTGAAATGAGATATTAGGTTTTAAGCATATGGGTGAAGTGAAATGAGATATTAGGTTTTGTGAAGATCTAAGTGTTACGGGTTTATGACTTTTACAGTCACTGTGTTTTACTGGTATTGCCTTGATTTAGATCTGTGATGTTGTTTACCGGTTAGTGCAGTCTTTGCAGTTTAAGTTGTTAAAGAATTTTTTGTCTATACTGATTCACCCCCCCCCCCCCTCTCAATATCTATTGAGTATTTACTATTCATCATTATTCATCAGTATCTACAAAATGTTTAGGATGTGAAATCTTCATACCAGTCTCTTCATTTTTCATTTGTATAGTGTCCCTTCTATTGGAAGAAACACAGGAGTTACTGGTCCAATATTCAATGACCAGTCTTCTTACATCTTCACAAATTTTGTCTTTTCAAGGAAGTCTACAAATATTTACCCAATTCATTTCAATGTTTTCATCTAACATATTTCTCCTCCTAATATATCTTTGAACAGGTTTTCTAGATATACTTAGTAATTCAGAAATTGCTTTAACTTGTCTTTTATGTGACAACCTCTTACTAGAAATTGTAGTCATCAATGCTATATGTGCAACACTTGAATCTGCTCCTCAACTTGTGGTATTAATAAGGTTTAATGCATCTTGAAAATTTTCAGCGATTGTTTCTTTTACATGACCTCCTCAGCTTTTCCTATTATCAACACCCAACAACTCCAAAATAGGACTCGTTTCTCTTTTCTTGAATAACCTGGCAAATAGTTGTGCTCTCCCAACCACATATTTATTTTTAAAATATTCCTCCCACATGTTTTTGCAATGAAATTTAATTGTTCTTTTAGGTACCATGTGTTTAGATGAAATTTGACTGAAAAGAGAATCCGCATTCATCTCCATCAAATTTCTCATGACAGAAGAAATATTTGTCCCTTGACTACTACCAATTTCTTCCCGTACTTGAGTTGCATCTTCTTCAACATCAACGGGATCTTCTTCAACAACAATAGGTTGCTCTTGATTATATTTTGTATGGCCTTTCATTGTGTAATCCCTTATACAATCATACTTTTTTTTCTCTATTCCTTATATTTCCCATTACACAAATTACTGAAATTTGGTCTCCACAAATCACTTCAATACTCCTTAAGAAAAAAAAAATCACTTCAATACTCTTTAAGAAAAAAAGTATCACCTCCTTTGAAAAAAAATCATTTTTGTACTCCTTCAACTTCAATAAAACTTGATTTAAAACAATTAAAATATATTGGTTTTTATTTTTTGTATTTTAAAAATCAAAAGATGACCTCAAATAAATATAAGGATAAGGTGAGTGGTCACTCACTCACGTGACCGCTCGTGGGGCATCCCACCCCTTGGGGGCCTTGGTCGAGTCCTCCTATGTGGCATGCCAAGTGGCTACCTACTCATCAAAAAATACACTTTTTTAGAACTTTCAACTTCTGCAATGAATTTCTCTGCCAAAATAAACAATCTGAGAAAATCGAAAAATACCCTTTTGTAGAGCTCGAAGTTAGGAATATTGTTATATAATTTTTATAGTATTTATAGAATTAGGATATTAAAATTACAAAATACTGCGAGTAGGTATACTAACATTTGAGAAGACTCTGATTTGGAATAACAAAAAAAATAGTAAATCATATCAGAAAAATTTTAAAATTATATATAACACTAGAGGAGAGAGTCCTCTTCAAGAATATATAATTTGTTTTGGGATTGGTATATATTTGATAGGAGAAATGTGGTGGGAGACGAAAACTATCAATTTCGGGTAAGTTCGACTTTGAATTGTTATTGTCATGTTTGTGAAGTGTGATACCTACAGCTACAACACAAAACACTCAATAGATCATTACAAGCATGGTTAGAAAATTTAGAACAAATAAAGATAAAACCATGGCTAATTGATCTATCACCTCCTAATAAATGCGAGTGTGGATTTGCTCTCAAATCTGGATAAGAAAATTCTAGTGACTTGACTACACCTAGATGGAGGATTTAAGATGATAATGATGCATTTAATCTAGAAAAGAGAATGATTAAGCTACATGATTCAACAATTCTGCTAGAAAATAAGCTAGATCTAAGAATCTATTTGCCTATAATAACAATGCTCAAATGATATGCTAAGAGATATATGTCTATAGTAACAATGCATAAGATGTAAATTAGATGGGATGATTATTGCTCAAAAATGGAGTCTATTTATAGGATTTCCAAGGCAAGGGGTGAGGTGGCAGGAATCAACAGTCAAGATTGAGTCTGAAGATATCAATGGTGAAATTGGAGGAGGTTGGAAAAGAGGTTGGATGAAAGGGAACATTTTTCATCTCTATGGTGACAAGTGTCAAGAAGCTTCCAAGAGAGGTTGGATGAAAGGGAACATTTGTCATCTCTATCATGACAAGTGTCAAGAGGCTTCCAAGAGAGGTGACATGTGGCCCAAGAATGCCATGTGTCTCAAGGGGAGAGTATCCACACCATAGGAGGTTAGGATAAGGAGGTTAGGATGTGGAAGCTAAGGTAGGTTTAATTAAACCCAGGGTTAGATGGAATGGGTTAGGTTTAGAAGTGGTTAGATTAGGTGGTTAGAAGTTAGGAGGCATGTGCGTAATTTGAATTTAAAAATTCAAATAATAAGAAAAGGCTAATTAACTTTCAACAACTCATAAATTAATTTGTTTTAATTAATTAGGGATTAGAAGAAATGATTTTAAATGGGGAGGAATTAATTAATTTGAATTAATTAATGAAAGAAGATTATTGAAATGAACCTATTAAATAAATCCTTAGATTTATTAATAAGTAGATGAGTGGAAGAATTTAATCAAATCGTTTAATGAATTCAATTAAATTGGGGAAGGGGATTAATTAAATAATTGCTTATTCAATTAATTATCTTCAGACCATTTTTAGGTGTATACATTTTGCCCCTCTTTGAAGCGAGGTGTGATGAAGCATTGATTCAAAGAATAATCTCATTTTGATGATGATATTGGTTCGATAGGATGCCGCAGCTATTGATTGATAAATTGTGGTACGATGATGCCCCCTTGGGAGATCAATTGAGATAATTGATCTTTGGAGTTTTTGGAACTTTGTGAAATTATTGAATGATTTTTGCAACTATGGTTGACGAAAATGTGAGTTCTATGATCATGGTGATGTGGTTCTTGATTGGTTAGATTGATAAGATCGAGATTCAGTCTGGTTTTAGGAATGACACCTCCTGTATAAGACAAAGATGATCAAAGCGTCTGGTTTCAGGAATGATATATCCTATATAAGACATGATCAAAACGTCTTGTTTCAGGAAAGATACATCATGTATAAGACATGATAGAATCGATTAGGTTTGATTGATTGATCAAATTGACAAGGTTTCTTAGATAAAGAACTGTCAATTTGTTGATATCAAGTTGCAGAAAGATTCAGATATGCTGATGTTGATTTTGTTGAGAGGGATAGCATAAGATTTACGTCGGGTCGACAATATCTGGAGAGATATGAGTCATTAGTCTGATTGCGTATACACTTGTGATGATACCTTGATGATTCCTATGATAGATTTAACCTTGGATAAAAGGAGCATGTGGGATCCCATGCAAGAATGAAATGCAAGCTAAATGCAAATGAAAATGCAAAGCTACGATTAGACCAGTCACTAGATTATTGTGTTTTGTCATCATTGAGCTTTTGAAATGTGGGAAGTGAGTGCAAACATCAATGGTATAATTTAACCATGATGACCTGAGCACTTCTTTCTTGGTTTTTGATATGGCAAGTTATCACAAGCATCAAGGTTTAATTAAACCGAGATGACTTGAGTGTTTCTTGCGTAAAACAGGCAGTATTAATCATTTCGATACGCAAATCAGAAATGCCTTCAATGATACTCTGATGATCATGTCTCGAGACAAATTTGCACATATTAATGATTAATTTTTAGATAGCAGACAAGAAAAATATCATGTTCCTTCCTTGTTTCTCTAGTCAAAGACATGCTGGAGTCACTCAGAAATCATGATAGCGAAAATCAAGATAAAAAAAAGTTGAACAATCATGTTAAAATCATTATTCAAAAGATATTATCCATTGAAAAGTGTGTGATGTGCTTAGACTGACCTTGTGATAGTTTGATGGTTGATAATTTGATCTTGTGTTCAATGTTGGAGGTGTGTTATTTTTCGCTTCATAAGGGTTGTTTAACTGTTGTTCTATCTGTTTGATTAAGCTCAAAATGATCAAGAATTTCACCCCCACCTAAGTGCAGGATTTTGCCCCAAGCCTAGAAACAAATTCAGTATGATATACCCAATGATCCAAACCATGGCGAGAGATTAGCTGGGATGCCTACATATGTACAAAGGCTTCATGATGGATATGGAAAATGTTGATGGAAAATGAATGCAAGTGGAAAGATGCATGAACTAATAGATGGAAGAGCTAGCAGACAGATAGTGCTTGTTTGCCAAGTTTTCACCATCTGTTTTTATTGCACTTTTTCTCATATGTAATTTTTTTTTTTCGATTTTCTACTTTTTCACTGTTTTTTTTTCTTTTTCACTTTTTTTTTCTTTTTTTGATTTTTCTGGTTTTTTAGTTTTGTTTTTTTTTATTTTATTTTTTGCTTTTTCAGACATAAAACTTTTTCAGATGCATGTTATTGATAAGTTCTTCGAGCTGATCTTCATATCATGTTGATAGTTGATATGCTCCTGATCCAAATATTGTTGTGACCACAAATGGACCTAACCAATTTGGTTCAAACTTTCCTTTCTTTTCTCGATCTTCCTGGTTGCATGGATTTTCCTTTATTACTAGTTCTCCTACTTGAAATGTTTGTGGTTTGACCCTATGATTATAACTTTGGCACATTCTTTGCTGATATATCTTTAATTGATCAAAGACATTTTGTCTTCGTTCATGCATCAATTCTAACTCTTGTAATCTAGATACTTTTTGTTCTTCATCTGGGATAAGGCCTTTTAATGATACTCATAGAGAAGGTATCTCTACTTCTATTGGCAGCATTGCTTCTGATCCATAAACAAGAGAGAAAGGTGTGGCAACTATGGGTGTGTGGATACTGGTATGGTAGGCCCATAGAGTAGGGTTTAATTGAATATGTCAATCTCTTCTAGCATCATTCACTATCTTTTTGAGGATTTTCAGAATAGTTTTGTTTGATGCTTCTGCTTGCCCATTTCCCTGTGGACAGTAGGGTGTGGAGAATCTATGTTGGATCTTGAATTTCTCGCATAGCTCTTGTACAGATTGATTCTTGAATGGTCGCCCATTATCAGTGATAATGGTCATTGGTATTACATAGCGACAAATGATATAGTTCAAGATAAATGCAGCAATTTGTTTTCCTGTGTTGTTTGTGAGAGGTACTGCCTCAATCCATTTTGTGAAATATTTTGTAGCTACAAGAATGAATTTGTGACCATTAGATGAAGAAGGATTTATCTTTCCTACTAGATCAAGACCCATTGATAGAAAGGCCAAGTTTTTGTCAAAGCATGAAGTTCTTGTGCTAGTGCATGAATCAAATTCCCATGGATCTGACATTGTTTGCATGTTCTAGCTATCTAAAAAGAATCTCATTCCATAGTTGGCCAATAATAGCCCAAGCGTATGAGTTTTTTTGAAAGGGTAAGACCACTTGAATGAGTGCCACAAATATCATTATGGACTTCATGTAAGGCCTTCTTAGATTCTTCTTGTTCGAGACATCTTAAAAGACTACCGTCTAGACCTCGTTTAAATAGGGTATTCGCGACAAGAGTAAAATGGAAGGATTGGCGAATAAAGTTTCTCTTTTGATTTTTTGATAAGTCGGGAGGTAAGGTGTTATCTTTCAAGTATGTGTAAGTTTGGTTGTAATGGGAGGAATCATGCCCTAAAAGGTGACAGATAGTTTGGGAATCAGGACAATTATGAGCAGGGTAAAACAACTCTTCCACAAGGAATTCATAACATTGTTGATTTTCCTGTGTCTGAAGGAGAGAAGCAAGTGTAGCCATGGCATCTGCTGCTTTATTGTCATTTCTCAGAATCTGCTGAAAATTTATTTCTACAAATCATTTCTTGATATCATCAACTATCTTTTTATAAGGCATTAATTTTTTGTCCTTTGTTTGATAGTAATCATTGATTTGATTAATGACGAGCTGAGAGTCTCCATAGACTTGTAGTTGTGTAATGTTCCATTCTATAGCCATTTTTATACCTATAACCAAAGCTTCATATTTTGTTGTATTGTTGGTGCATGGAAAGCTTAATTTGTATGCTTTTGGGATTGTGTGACCTTGTGGTGTGATGAATAGAATGCCTGCTCCTAATCCATGTTGTGTATATGAACCATCAAAGTATAATTGCCATGTTTTTGTGGTGACTGTTGGGATATCACCATTGGGAAACTCAATCTATAAAGGATGATCATCTTGAAGTGGTGCCTCTACTAGTTGGTCTGCAATGACTTTTCCTTTTATATCTTTTAAGTCAACATACTCAATATCAAACTCACCCAGGATCATGATCCATTTTGCTAGTCATCTTGTTAATGTTGCCTTGCTGAGTAAATATTTTAATGGATTGATTTTAGCTATCAACTTGATGGAGTGAGATAGTAGATAGTGTCATAATTTTTGAGAAGCAAAAACTACTGCCAAGCATGCTTTTTCTGTTGGTGAATAGTTGATCTTGTATCCTACTAGTGTTCTGTTGATGTAGTAGATAACGCATTCTTTTCCTTCATTATCTTGTTGTGCAAGCAAAACTCCTAATGATGCTTCGGTGGTCGATACATAAAGTAACAATGGTTTTCCTGGAATTGGTGATATTAGGACAGGTGGTTGTATGAGATATGCCTTGATCTTGTTGAATGCATTCTCACATTGATGGTCCCACTTGAAACGAACATTTTTGTGCAATAGATGAGTAAATGGTTGACATTTATCTACTAGTTGAGCAAAAAATCTTAGTTGACCTATATTCTTGGGAGATGCCATTTCCATGATTGCTTTAACCTTAGCTGGATCCACTTCAATACCTCTAGCTAAAACAATGTATCCCAATAGCTTTCCAGAAGTGACACCAAAGGCACATTTCTTAGGGTTTAGCCGTAGGTTGTATTGTTCTAACCTATCAAAGATATTTTCCAGTATCTCTATATGTTCTTCTCTATTGTATGATTTAGCCAATATGTCATCCACATAGCCTTCCATGAATGTATGCATCATGTCATGAAATATAGTTGTCATAGCTCTTTGATATGTAGCACCTGCGTTCTTTAATCCAAAAGGCATGACATTCCAACAGAAAGTACCCCATGGACATGTGAAAGTTGTCTTTTTTTAATCTTCGCGTGCTATTTTGATTTGATTATATTCGAAGAAACCATCCATTAGAGAAAACATGGAGTGTCCAGTAGTTAAATCTACAATGATATCGATGTTAGGCAAAGGAAAATCATCCTTTGGACATGCGTTATTAAGATCTTTAATGTCTATGCATATTATGATGCTTTTATCTAGTTTTAAAATAGGAACGATGTTGGATACCCATTGAGGATAGGAAACAAGTCTGATGAATCCGACATCCAATAATTTCTTTAGTTCTGTTTTGACTAGAATAGCGATATGTGGATGCATTTTCCTTAACTTCTGTTTGACTGGTTTGGCTCCTAGACTAACATTTAAGTGATGCATAATAAGCTCTGGATCCAACCTTGGCATGTCTACATATGACCAGGTGAAATTGATTTGTCATCGTTTGAAGAATTCCATATATTGTTGCATTTCTTGCTTAGATAGAGAAGCCTTTGGATGAAGAATCTTTGGTTGCTCTGTTGTGCCAATGTTAACTGCCTCTATTGGCTCGATCAAAATGGATGACCTTTCTTGATAGTGCTCAGGTAAAGTGTCAAATATTCCATCTTTCGACACCTCGAGGAGGTTTTCACTGTTAGATGTGTCCTTTCTTTTTACTTTTTCCTGATCTAATGTTGCCAAGAAATGGTTTTCAGCATTAGACTTGATATTCTTTTCTTTATTTTCCTTTTTGTGACTAGGATATTTGGCACCCACTTGACTGGAAGATGCGTTGCTTAAATTCCTAGTGAAAGTTGTTACAGGTTCGATTGCATTAAGATATACAGATATGGCATGGTCATTCGGAAAGGTATCAATGGCAGTATGTCCTTCATTTTCCCAATCAATAAACTTAGGGTGGATTAGAGGTAGGGGGTCTTCAGGTTGGGATGTTTTGAGGATATCAAGGGTCATGATAGATGTATCAAAGTTTTCAATATGTATGTCGATGTCTAGAACAGTACTCTCATTATAATGACCTTGCATAAGAAACTCTTGATCGTCCTTGGTTAAGTCCAAGTCAGCCGAATGTGATTCTGATTCAAGTGAACTAGTTCCTGACGTTTGTCCTGCATGCGTGTGAACTACATAGACTCCTACATCTCCTTCAAAGCAATTTTCTTCAGATGATTCTGCAGAGTGATAGGAATCCCATTCCCATTCATTAGAATATGTATCACTTGCAGCCTGCAATCTATAGATTTGTTCATATAGTATTTGATTTGTTTCTTCATCTTTTCTTGTTATATCTTTTCTTCTTTCATAGTCAACCTCTTCAAGACTGAGGTTGAGTTCTGTCAACTTTGCTATGAGCTCTCCTTGACTTATATTAGCTTCTTTCTTGTTTTGATTGAGATTTAATGCTGCTTGAGAGGTGCTTTTAGTTTGTTTCTCTTGTTGATTTGAAGCTTGCTTCTTTTCCCATTTCATGTTTTCTTGTGTTTGTTGCTTATCTGATGTTTCTTCTAGTTCAATTGTCAGTTGTTCTTGTCTATTTTCATATTCCTCTTGTTATTGACTAAAATATGTCTCTTTTGGTAAAGTAACTTGTCCATACCCTCAGTATGTTTGGTCTGTAGTCTACTGAGTGTAGGGTTGGATAGGTTCTAAGATACCTTGTTTTCTTTTTCCTATAGGACCTGTTCCAGTGTATCCCATTTTTCTGAGAATTCCATACTTTTCTATAGGTATGCGGACATTGTTAATCTTTTATTGAAATTATTCATCCTTGTATAGCCACTGTAGCACATCTTTGTCTTCTATTTCCTCTAATAAGGTTCCAGCACTAACAAATGCTCCATCAAATATCGAAAGATGTTTTACAATTGGTTGTTTTTTAGAGTTTGATGGTTTTCCAAAGGATTTAGGAGAAAGTGGTATTTGTGATATTGAATATTCTTCGTTCCCTCGATCTCTTAGCTGCATTTGTTTTTCCATACTTGAAAAAATAGTGGCAAATGATTGTTCCTTGGATTGTGTGTTCGAAGATGATGCCTCCATATTATGAGGAACAATGACTTCTTGAATTGGTTTAAGATTACGACAATACTGAAATGGATTTGAATCTGTTGAGATCATGATTTTTTTTCCCACTGTAGGGAAAATTTAAGCACTAATGGTATGTTGATGGCACGGCTTGTATGTCATGTATCCAAGGTCTTCCCAAGAGTATGTTATATGATAAATATAAGTCTAGAACTTGGCATGCTATGTCTTTCTACAAAGGTCCCACTCTGATGGGTAACATCACAATTCCTTTAGAGGAACGCTCTTCTTCATCATAGGCTTTAATGGTGATGTTTTTCTGGGGATCAATTGCATCTTCTAAATAACCTAGAGCACGAACAAGAATCAAAGAGAAAATGCTTAAACCAGCTCCTCCATCTATTAGGACACGTTTAACTCGCGTCTTATGAATGATAACTTCGATATGCAAGGGAACATTATGGGGATGTTGCAAGGACATGTCATCTTCTTCAATGAATGATAAGCAGTGAGGGGTTGTGAGGTGTCCCACCATGGTTTGGAATTGATCGATATCAAGATCTTTGGACACTGTTTTATCTACTAATGCTCATTCAAGAATTTCTTTCTGTGCAGGTGAAAGCTTTAAAAGTTCTAAGATGGATATTTGTGCGGGTGTTTTCTGTAATGGATCCACTAAATTGTATTGTTTGGTTGTGGATGATGTGTTTGTCGTAGGACCCAACAAAACAACTTTGGCTTTGGTTCTTGTGATAGCATGAGCAGGTTCTTGATTTTTCTTTTCTTTAACTACAATCATGTTTACCACATTATCATATGTATGAGCATAGTTTACCTTCACTTTACCCTTACCATTATTTGTTGTTGATGATTCACCTTTCTCATAGTTTGGAAGCGGAGTTTTAAAAGCTGTATGAGATTCATTTGTTGTATGTCCATCCACAGTTATTACTCCATTATCAATCAAATCTTGTATGACATATTTCAACCATTGACAACTATCTGTGTGATGTCCCTTGTTTTGATGAAAATTGCAATCATGGTTATCATTCCACCAAGGTGGTTTTATTTAAGGTTCGTAGTTCCTTTCTTCTGGCAAAGTGATCAATTTGTTTGTGAGAAGTGTCTTTAATGCTGACCCAAGGGTTTCACCAATGTTTGTAAATTGCCTTTGAAAGAAATTTTTGATGGTTTCTTTTTGGTGATGGTTTTTTTGCTGAGCCGCTGCTAAGTGAGTGGATAAATTAAAAATTGGTTGCCTTGGTTTCAGATTGTTGTTATCCACTATTCCATCATTGACGACATTTCAATTTCTATTCCAAAACTTTGGCTTATCATTGTGATTGTTGTTATTAGTGTTGTTAGGAGGATGAACTTCGTCTTTGTATATTTTCAATTCACCTTTCTTTATCATGGCTTCCTCCATTCTGATTCCATTATCAATCATTTTTTCAAAAATTTGATTTCCTTGCATTTTTAAATAATAACTCATTTGATCATTTAAGTTGTAGATGAATATGTCCATTTTTTCACTCTAGCACTATACGAGGATACTATGAAGCTAACCGTCTCCATTGTTGTAAAAATTTCATGAAGGGTTCTCCACCTTTTTGTTTGGCATTACATAGGTCTAGCATTGTTATTTCATGTTGTATGTTGTAAGAGTATTGTGAAACAAACTTATCCACCAACTCTGAGAATGATCCGATTCAATGTGTAAGTTTGGAGAACCATTCCATAGCTAGTCCAGTTGAGCTTTTTGGAAATAATCTCATTAAGTAGGTATCCTCATGTGCAAACTCCATACTCATTGTGCAAAATTCTCGTATATGAACTTGAGGGTCAGTGCTTCCATCATATTTTTCGTATCTAGGAGTTTCAAAACCTATAGGAAATGGTATCATGTTAGATTTCTGTCAAATGGATAAGGACATATTTCTTGAAGTGAGTATCTTCTAACATTTCCTCTCTGCATATCTTGAATTTGTGTTTGCATTGTTTGTATTTGTTGTGTGAGAGTTGTGATAGGATTGTCAACATGATTTGTTCTTGCATAACCATGATTTTGCATTCTAGGAGGATATGGATCTCTTCTTGTGTCATCTCTAGTCCTTCTTGTACCTTCATTGAATTGAATGTTATTCAGAATTTCTACTTCATCTCTTTTGGGAATGTAAGTTTCTCCATTGGTTCTAGTGTTACTAGGAATTGATGTGTCATTCATTTTGAGACCAAAAATATCTTCATATTGTTCGTTATTAGGGGGAGGATCACTTTTCTTTTGTGTCAATTTGTTTGCATCAAAATCTTGGGGGAGTGTAGCACCAGATTTTGCTAACATTAGGAAATATTTTTCTTTTTCTCCCTCCAATAATTTCTGCATAAATTTATCGAATTGAGGATCTTTTTTGATGTCTCTGATATTTTATTCTGTTATTTCTTCTTCAACTTGTATTTCATCTTCATGTTCCATGGTTCTATGCTCTTCAGTTATTTCCAATTTTTTAATTTTCATCTTTGTGATTCTTCGTCTCTGAGCTCTAGTTAGAACGAGCATACACATGTGTTAGATACTGTGCTAGGATTCGTTTGTCCAAATGTTGTTTTGAAAAGTGATCAATTGTCAATGTAAATGTGATAGCGCGATATGACACGAAAAAGATGATTCAAGTGTTTAAAAGTTTGCATGTTTTTCGATCTTCGCTTTTGGAGTGCAATGATGATGATTTGATAAAAATCGAGTCCAATAGGAACAATATATCCTACGATGTGGGAAAAGATTATTCTGACCAAATGTTTCAATTTTGTGATAGAGGATGATAGATCTTGATGAGAAACTATGTTTGAGTGATCAGTTTACCAAAGAGGGTGATAATGCACTTCGAGATGTTTAGATCTTGAACTTGTTGAGGGTGAATACTTGAAAATGTTAAGGTGTTTAACTTCTAGAGTCTGATTTTGATAGATGATAACTTGATCAAGCGAACCAAGAAGACAATCTAAGAACAGAGTGACAGATAACCGGTGTTCATACTCACTGTAAATTGATCAAGCAAAAATGACAAATCCGAAAAAGGCATGCAAGACATAGCTCTGGACTACCAAATACAGAGATTCGTATGACAGACTATACAGCCCCAAACGACAAAAGATACAAGACCATACGACAAACTAGGATTTTCATATGAAAAAGAACAGGCTCATACGACAATTACTACTGAGCCATACGACTAAAGATGAATCTCATACGATAAATGACCAGACAGTACGACAAACTTTTATGAACCATACGACAAGATAAATGCCTCATACTACAAAGACGAGAATAGAGGTAGATGTGTTTGTTTGCTCAAATTTTGATCAATGAAGTTTAATGTTTTTCTTATGTTTTCCAATTTTAGATGTCTGATTTTTTTATTTAGGGTTGAATACACAGCAAACACGTGATATGTGAAGTGACCTCAAGCATGCTAACTCCTAAGGAAGCTGGCTGAGAGAGAAAACCTTTGCTTGCAAGCTTAGGTACACACCCAATAGCTAATCAGAATACAGTTGTTGAGTCTCACGCAATGGATTCTCAACGTTGTATTATCCGACTCCAAACGCTAATGGGGGCACGATATGGAAAGTGTCTTGGGAGAGTTACTATCTCTCTTGCACAAAGATTATCACCCTTTTGGAGGTGAATCGGGTAGCTTCTAATTTAACCAAAACTAGTAAGGGATCCATTTGGCGCATCGGGGTATAATACTCAATTAAGAGGTCTCCCAGCCTTGACAACCAAGGTTTTCTATACCCAAAGGTACGGAGGAGAGCTATTCCTTAGCACTGTCGTTGACTTGATTTTCATCAAATCACATTTATTTTATAGTGGGTTGGATTACTTGGTGTTAGTCATTCCTACTTAGGTCATTCCCCTCTCACCGGCCTTAATGGCTAAGAGTTATTAGCTCCTCGGGAGGCCAAGCCTGCTAAGAAAATGCACTAATGAAAGCAAAGGATGAGTCTAGCTTTCTGATCATCTAAGAAATGTGAGAACATACTCGCCTATCATCAAAACACATAAAACATGATTGTTCATTTCCATTAGCAAAATCAAGTGTGCCTAGAAAGATTTAAGAAAATACACAAAGTTTTGTTGAATTTCTTTTAGGCAACCTGCAAAATAGACGCATTAGTTGTTAGCATGTGTTTTATGCAATGATCCTTTGACAAGTGTAATATTTGACAATCGTCCTACAAAAACTAGTTAGGCTACCAAAAAGCTCACAAACAAACCAGGGTTAGCATTAGTATATATCGAATAAAAGCATGAAAACCCTAAAATGCAGTCTACTTTAAAACCACAAAAGTAGAAAGTCATATGACACGATTTACCAGCCCGTACGACAAAACTTTAGATCTCGTGAGAATGAGGAAACAGGCTTGTACGACATAGAAATGAGCTACTACGAGTAAGAAATGATTTTCGCCCCAACTCACAAATTAGTTTGTATGAGCCAGCAAAGGAGCTCGTACAAGTTTCTGAACCAGACCTGAGCAGAGATGAATGTTGGTGAAGCTTAAGAGGCCAAAAATGATAATTTTGGTCCTACGGTGGGCACCAAATGGTCGTGCCTATGAAGTGTGATACCTGTAGCTACAACACAAAACACTAAATAGATCATTACAAGCATGGTTAGCAAATTTAGAACAAATAAAGATAAAACCATGGCTAATCGATCTACCGCCTCCTAATAAATGCGAGTGTGGATTTTCTCTCAGATCTAGATAAGCAAATTCCAGTGACTTGACTACACCTAGATGGAGGATTTAAGATGATAATGATGCATTTAAGCTAGAAAAGAGAATGATTAAGCTACATGATTCAACAATTATGCTAGAAAATAAGCTAGATCTAAGAATGCAATTGCCTATAATAACAATGCTCAAATGATATGCTAAGAGATACATGTCTATAGTAACAATGCATAAGATGTAAATGAGATGGGATGATTATTGCTCCAAAATGGGGTCTATTTATAGGATTTCCAAGGCCAGGGGTGAGGTGGCAGGAATCAATGGTCAAGATTAAGTCTAAAGATATCAATGGTGAAATTGGAGGAGGTTGGAAAAGAGGTTGGATGAAAGGGAACATTTGTCATCTCTATGGTGACAAGTGTCAAGAAGCTTCCAAGAGAGGTTGGATGAAAGGGAACATTTGTCATCTCTATGGTGACAATTGTCAAGAGGCTTCCAAGAGAGGGGACATGTGGCCCAAGAATGCCATGTGTCTCAAGGGGAGAGTATCCACACCATAGGAGGTTAGGATGTGCAAGCTAAGGTAGGTTTAATTAAACTTGAGGTTACATGGAATGGGTTGGGTTTAGAAGTGGTTAGGCTAGGTGGTTAGAAGTTAGGAGGCATGTGGGTAATTTGAATTTAAAAATTCAAATAATAAGAAAAGGCTAATTAACTTTCAACAACTCATAAATTGATTTGTTTTAATTAATTAGGGATTAGAAGAAATGATTTTAAATGGGGAGGAATTAATTAAATTAAATTAAATTAATTAATCAAAGGGGATTATTGAAATGAACCTATTAGATAAATCCTTAGATTTATTAATAAGTAGATGAGTGGAAGAATTTAATCAAATTTTTTAATGAATTCAATTAAATTCGGGAGGGGGATTAATTAAATAATTGCTTATTCAATTAATTATCTTCGGACCATTTTTAGGTGTATATAGTTATAACAATGAAAATATACATCGAAAATAAATCTCATTTTTTTGCACTGGCTTTGCATGTCATCTAAATCATATTTCAAAATCAGAGAAAAACAAGACTATTTACATATAGTTTTTTTGTGGGAGGTGAAACCCCTAATTTGCAGTATTTTTCAGCAATTAAAAAATGGACTTTAAAAATTAAAAAAACATATCAAATCTTGTTCAATTTTTTAAAAAAAGTAACAGCCATAAACTTCATCCATTTTTACACATTTCATCAGTTTACATCATCTTCAAATATGAAATAGAAATGCCACTTTTGTGTCGTTGAAGTTGAACAAATTTAGTGTATGTTAGCCTTTTCCTTTATAAAAGTGGGACACGGGTTTGTATTTTTACCTGATTTTGATCATTCCTTAGGTAGGAAATATGGTTTCTTCTCCTGTGAATACTAGTCAATCTATGAAAGAAGGCAATATTTTTGTCACCTTCCTTCAACCATTGAACCCTAGATTTCTATTTCTAGAATAATTCCTCCGTAGTTGAGTTTTCCTTCCATTTCCTCCTTAGAATTGTTTCTTCATGATGTGTGGTTTCAAGGAGGTCCCCCTTGTCAATTTGCTCCTGGATGGCTGACAGTTTGGTATTTAAATCCTTGTTTTGAACAAAAATATCCCCAAAGGTATTTTTGTTCCATCCTCTCACATTTCTTCTGATTAAGTCCAGTTTCTGAGCCACCCAAAACATGGATGTGCCAAAGACATGAGAGTTCCACCAATTTTTAATACAATCCTTGAACTCAACATGAGTAGTCCACATAATTTGATATAGGAAGGGGTAACCCCCCTTGACATGTTGGGGAGGACATACTGTCAGAGTACTCTTGAAGTCCCCCAAGTTTTTCAAAAGGGAAAATAAGAGAGCTAAAGTCCCCCGCAATCATCCAATGAGCATTAGTGTCATTTCGGACAAGTCAAGAAATGTCTTTCCAAAGAGAGAGTCATCTCATTCTAATGTTGGGGACGTAAACATTAATGAGGAACTAGGAGACATTATTGGAAGAAAGCTTAGAAGCAAGAAAGTTGGTAGAATAGGAAGTCAGGCTGCCAAAAAACCGCAAGGGGTCCCACATAGTGACCAAACCACTAGAAGCCCTAGTGACACTGCTAATGAAAAATTGAGAACCCAACCATATTTTACCAACAATGTTAGCAAAGGAGGTGTCGATCATTTTGACCTCCTGGAGAAGAAGAACCTCAATCTTATTTTCTAAAATACAATTCTTCAGAGCATATTTCTTCTCGGAGTTGTTGAGGCCCCACATATTCCATGAAAGAGCCTTCATTTCTTACCTTTGATTGACGTCTCCAAGATCCCCTGTCTGTCATTGGCGACTTCCCTTGCTGCTTCCTTCTACTGAGAGAGTCTTTATGATGGGTGGCCCGTCTTTGGGTCAGTGCCAATATCATTCTTCATATTTCTTGTCTTGTGCCTCTGCGTGATCCAGCCATCATCACCATGGAGGGGGCAACCACTGAAGGAGGCACCAGGAGAGTAGAAGCTCTTACAAGAAGTGGGGGGGTTCCTGCACACCCATCTCACTTGGAGGGCTTTTCAAGAGAAAAGTCTTAGGGGGGGTCACAACAGCAATCTCCCCATCCTCCAAAGGAGTCATTCCTTTCGAAGGAGTGAAGGTCAACTTCTCTGGAGGGCAGAGCCCTTGGGCCATAAAAGAAGTCTCCTGAAGAGGAATCTCAGTGCCCAAATCCGGCAAGGAGTTGGGGGCACCATCACCCGCCTTGGGAGGGGAGAAAAGGAGTCTATTGAAACTCTCCTTAAAGGGGTGGTCCTCACAGTCAGTCTCAGGACACGCCATAATAATGGGTTCCTCAATAACCACAGGTTCCTTAAGCTTGAGGGGCTTAGGGTCCATGGCTTTACAATCAAAGATTATCTAGCCTCCCTTGTGACAGTTTTGATAGAAGAGTAGCATTTTCATAGACCAAAGCCTGGGTCTAGCTTCCCAACTTAGACTTGAGGGTAATGAAGTTAGGAGATTTTTACTAACTGTGGCCAGAACATATAAGCGTGCATACACCAGTCTGGATTTGGTTCTGGTGATCTCGTCTAGGGCCACAAAATTCCCAAAAGTATTCCCAATTCACTTGAAGATTGATTCATCCCAATATTCCAAAGGGAGTCTTGGAAGGCGAACCCAAACAGGTGCAACTTTCTGAAGGTGAGCAGTCGGGTCAAAACCAACCTTCCACCTGTAGAGAGATAGGTTATTCTTGCCATAAGTCTAGCAACCAGAAAGAACCATAACGATATCCTCCTCAGCTATGAACTTAAAGAGGAAAAGAGCACCAAGCATAGCACTAACAATGACACTTCCCTTGAGCCTCCATTTGGCCGAGGCCCATTTCCAAACCATCTCAACAGTGGGTTGAAGAGAGAAAAATTTCCCCAATAAATTGTTACTCATGTTGAGCATAATGCGGTCCATAACTATATCAAGGATCTCAATAATCGTTCCTTCCTCAATATGTACGCAAACAGGGACAAAGTTGGGGTCCACCCCACCTTAAGGATTTCCCACAAGTGCATTCTTCTAGCCTTTGACAATAGTGTCATCGTCAGGTGTCCCCTTATCCTTTCTCTCATCATGAGTGGCAGACTCCTTGGAGTTAGGGATGGAATCCTCGGGCTTGTCCGGAGATAACATGGTTTCAGAACCATTAGCAATCACCTCCAACACCAGTGGAGTAACAAGTGGGTCACTGACGGTAAGGGAACCCGTCTTAACCACAACAGGAATATTGTCATCTATAAGAGCAAGAGGATCAGTGATAGACACTGTCACCACAACAAAGTCTGGTGGTGGATCAGCTAGTGAGGGAGTCTAGCCCCCACCCTCAATAGCCACCATGAACGAAAAAAATTCAAAATTCAATTACTTGCAGAACAGGAAGTTTCCTTGAATTAAAGTAAAGCTTTATTGTAATATCTAGTGATAGAGCCCTAGCTATTTCTTCGTGTAGAGACATTTTGAGTTGTGAAATGATTTTTTATGTTTATTTGATGGATTTAATTTTTGTTTATTCAATTTTTCTTATTATTACAATTATTTTTGTGAAGTTTTTCTACTCAAAATTATTGTTATCATTGATTTTTTGTATCATGGTAAGCAAAGGTGAGATTTCGAAATGGATAGTGTTTTTGTGTTTGCTAGCATAAACATGAAATCCTGTATCAGCCGTTTGTTGTTTATATTGGACTGTGCTAATGGGATGCATCAGAAAACTAGCTCAGACACAACGGTCGTTTTCCATGGATAGAGAAGTTCAAATAAAGTAGCATCCAATCTTTATTGGTCAAAGGGCTTTGATGCCATCATCTACTTTAACTTATTCGAAAATTTTATAATTTATAAGCTCTGCTCGGTTTCATCTACCTTTTTGCCATTTGTTTTTCCTATTTGTCATCAACGTAAAACTAATAGTATGCCTTGTCTACTATGGACGTAAAGATTCACTACACTCAACTCTTTCTAATTCTATGCAATGTATGTAACTTAGATTGCAGAAGCTTCAAATCATCCTACTTTTCTGATTATTACACTGCAACGATCAAACTAGATTATGGTATGACAAAATCTTGATGCACAATTTCCTAGATTTTAGGGTAAGTAATATCAATTATGATTAAATAACACATTCTTTACTTATATTAATAAGTATAGTAACACTTTCTATTAGAATCCGTACTATGATTTGTTACACTTTCTAAAGTCAATAGAATTCAATTTCTTGCATACTAAATTGATTTCATATGCAAAAGTAAACCTTCCTAATTGTAGATTGCTAATGACTATTAGCAAACAAAACAAAAGTAAAAGTTAAAGGATGTATATTTTCTTGAATTAAAATAAATCTTTAACTTAATATTTAATAAGTGATAGTAGGTTTTATATATTATATAGAGTTTTGATGTTAAATTTTTTAATGTTGAAGGTTTATAATTAAATGTAAATTATATAGTCTAAATTTTAAAAAGTAAACTACATTTCATTTGATTTTGTTATAGTAGTTAGATTTTTTTTTATTGGTAAAAATAGGATCATAGGATGTAAACTCTTAACAAAAAATTTCCACAAAGATAGACGGAGAGAATCTTATGAGAAATGAGATAGAGAACTACTAACACCATTTTTAAAACAAGAAGCTAAAGATATAATAAAGAAATAACATAGCAATAGAAATGATACATAGAGAAAGGCTAATCATTAGCAAACTTTTGCAAACCAATTGTAGGTTACCATTCTCTATTAAAAAATCTAGTTTATCAATAATGAGGCCTCACCTAGTTCATTTTCCTTAGATTTAGCTTTATCCTCTACTACCCATGGGTTAAGCTTTATCCTTTTTCTCCACAACCCAAGCTCTAATCCTCTTAAACCACTACTATCCTAATTATCCCCTTGGTGTTTTTGAAGCTCAAATTAAATGACATATAGATTTATTGTTGAATTATTAATTGTCTCCCTATTAAAATCTAAAGAACCTCAACAAGGTACTTCTTGAGATTAGCTTGATTTTTCGTTAGCTCAACTATGTTCTAACATAACTCCTCCCACTTGCTAAAATTTGAAATGGGGGGAAATGGATCTCTAGGATAATCAATGCAATATAAAGATCTCAATTCCTCTCATAGTGTTGTAAACAATAATAAGCCTAGCTATTGTCCCCAAGGGAGAGCTAGGTGTTGGGATTCTTGTTCCTTTTGTGTTTTGAAAAATTGAGACTATGAAATGTGTGTAAATAATGAAATAGGCTAAAATTGATAAGATGACTAAATCTAATTGAATGTAGAAAAGATACAGAATATAATATAGAAATAGTAAAAAAACTTTAGATAAATACACACAAAGGAACATAGCATGGAAATCTAAATTTGATTGTGCTAGATAGAAGTGTTTGGTGCCCTAGTTTGAAGGTGATGAAGGCTTCAACTAATGACCAAAAATGGGATCGGGAACCTCTTTGTACCTATCTCCTTAAAAATCTAGGCCAAACTAATAGGACAAAGGCATTGTATGCCCTAGTCCAAGGGTTTTTCATTCATTTGAAATTCAGTAATGTTTGTCACTATCTTCTCTACTCCTCTATAACTTCCTTGCTATCAAATATGAACTTGAACACATATAAAATGTGAAAAAATAGTTTGTTTTTTATATAGCGGCTTAGCTAAGTCAAACCCTATGTTCTAGTGTTCCTACCAATGCAATAACAATCATGAGATAAAGTACATTCCTTAACAAGGGTAGAGCTAAATCGATGATAAATGTTGAAATGACAAGATTACCTTATGCATGAAACCCTCTCAAGGAGTTCCACATAAAGGAGATGATGCAATTCTCTTTGGAATTCATGCAAGTGTTTGTGTGATAGCATAATGGTAATAATAAATTAGAAGCATTAATCAATACTTGAGTATAGAATGCCAGTAGTATGTTTCTTTCTAATTTGATAGTTCATTCCTTATATGATTTTTTTACTAAGTTGGATTAAATTTTAGTTGTAGCCACTACTTATGAAGGATAAAAGATGTCCTTTTATATAGGGATCACAAGGCTGATAAATAATGATCAAATGCAAAGGTCAAGACTACATCATGAAAGGTAAAGGTCAACACTCACAACACCCAAAATTTAAACCCCTTTTGGCTGAACTAGGATATTGGGCACTTGTGTACACCTAAAAGGGGGTCTCCAAAAGAGAGAGCCAAGTACTGGGTCCTTAACATAAGTCCTAGTCTTGGATTTTACATTTGACAATGATTTCAATGTAGGTTTATTAATAAAGTTTAAGATATTATAGAGAATAAATGGGCTTAAAATGAACTAAGGGAAATCACATTAAAGTAGGTGCAAAATTGACCATGAACTTGTTATGGTAAACAATTTATGATGTTACAAAAATATTTGTAAATTTCTTCACCTCTTCTTAAATTTCATTATTGAATTCATCACTCTAGTATTGCTTGTTATATTTAAATGTTTGGATTTCTAATTCTTGTATGTTCTTCTTAGAGGTATGTTTTCAAGTAAGCATACACTTCATGACATTATTATGAAATTACAAGCTTTCTTGAGGCTTCTCAATTCTATCCTTCAAGGTGAAATCACAAAAATCTTCTTTAGGGTTAGGGGAATTGTGATTGATGGCAGCAATGATCTTATGGTCCATGGTTGGGGTATTATAAATAAACTTGGGGTCCATAGTGGGGGTAGAAACAATATTGGTGTCCATATAGGGGTGGGTCTAGGAGCAATCCAATCCTCATTTAGTTTATACTTAGGGTGGGAGGTGTGGTGAAATTATTAAAATGAAAGGGAATAGGAGTGGTTCAAGGGGTTCAAGAGTCTTTAACATAAAAATCATTTCCTTTTGTCTAGGGTTTTAGAAAATTGAGTTAGAGGATTAGTTGTTTGTTTAGGAAACATCTTGGAAGGAATTACTATAATCTTCACCATAAATGTGGGAGATTTCTTTCCAGCTACAATAAACGTAGGTTCTCCTTTCACATGAATTGGATTGGCCTCATGAGTAGGGATTAGGGAGGGGTTGTATATTCTTTAAATAAAGGGTGGGGTTAGATTTCTAGCTATCTATAACCTATATAAAAAAATAATGAGATCATGATGAAGAGGTGCATATTTATTTCCTAGTAAGAATTTAAATAGAATCCTCAAGAGAGATATATATCTAGAATTTGGTTTATTTGATGTTGTCTAAGATGATTCAACATGAGAAATAAATTAGAATAAAAATATTTATATGTGATATATACCACATAAGGGTTTTGACCACCATCTTCTAACATCTTGGCAAGTCATCTCTCTTAAACCTATTTTTGTATTTGGACCCTTTCTTTCCATACTAAAGTAATTTGTTCATTTCTTCATTTAGTCATGACTTTTAACCATCTTATACAATTTAACACCCACAATTTGTTGCAAGGTGTGTGCCCTTGGTCTCTGTGCAGCAAAAGCGGTGCCTCAAAGACTCTAAATCAAATACCACTAATATAAATAGTTCCACTTTTCCATGAAGTCATGAATTCCCTTGAAATAATATTCATATCCATTGAGAGATTCCAAGAATGGAATAAGATTCTCGCTACTAAGATTATCCCAAAATTTTACAATTGTTTATCCTTTTCACAACTAGAAGGTTCAAGTCAAATTAATTTCCTACTAGAAATCTTCTTGATATCCAACCCACAACCAATCACATATTTCTCAACTTATAGTAAGTTCCTTTAAAAAATCATTGATCTTTGGTGTATCATCTCAACAATGTACTTAATCATCATGTATTACATCCTTTACCCTATTCTCACTTATGTCAATCTTAAACCAACTAAGAGGTGGTGGGAAATATCTAATTATTAAACTTAGATTCTTCATGTATTTACCTTTAATAATTTGAGGAAGGATTCCCTCATCATTCTAGCATTTAAAACCCTTTATGCTTCCACCTATATCTGTAAGGAGATTAGAAAACATTTTATGCTCCCTATAAATGTGATTATTTTTTGAGTTCTCAAAATTCTTAATGATTCTATTTGTTTCCTCTATGATTATCTTGTAATAAAAATGGCAGACATACCTTGAATTTAATAGTTTAATGATATTTTTGAAGTTTTGGATTAAAGAAAAAACAAGTTTTGAAGGGGCCCCGAAACCCTTTACAGAAAGATTCTAGGAGAGTTAGAATCAGAGATTAACATAAATACAAAACAAAATAGGCTACAAAAGATAGACATTACAAACAACAGCCATAGAGATAGAAAAATCCCAAATGGGCAGCAAAAAACAGCAAAGAGAAAAAAACAAAGAACTAGCAAAACAGAGACAACACGGATCACAGTCAACAGAAACACAGACCCAATTACATGAATTTCTTGAGGGTCTCGGCCAATTCAGCCTCAAGGACACTCGTATTTTCAGCAACAACTTTTATTTCTTTGTATTCCACCTTCTGAATGGTTGTCTTCATCTTCATGTTGCCAGTGGTCCTTTTGTTGGGTCCTTCTTCAGCCTGAGTCACATCAGTTTCATCTCAAATGGTGACAATAGTCATTTCTTGTTGCTCCCAACTATGCACCATATTAGTCATAACATCAGCAGTATTCTTCCCGATCTTGTGGTTGTTCGACATGATATCTTTAAGCATAGCTTGGGTCTTATTGTATCCCTCTTCAACATTGAAGATGCAGTCTTCAAACCTTTTCTTTATCTGATCAACCCCTTCACCTATACTTTTCATGCATTTCAACACCAACTTAATCTCCTCCACCATCCACTACCTCACATCCATCTGATTGCTTTGATCATTCCCAACAGGGATGGCCTCCATTTCACTGCCAGGGCTCTCTGATTGAGTCTAACCTCCTTTAATTCATGAAACAACCATTTAAACATTTTGAACGTGTCAATTGCATTCTCCCGAACCATACCCAACACATTCTCATAATCTTGCTTTTTATAACTAAGCTCTACACATTTTGGGTGAAGGTCCTCATGAACTGCCACACCCACATTACTAGAATAATGGGGTGGGGAGTGAGGGGTTTGGAGATTATGGTTGTTTGACTCCTTGTTGTCTTTTTTCTCACTCATAGAATCCTTAGGACTAGATTTGGTGCCACTAGAAGCAGGGGAATCATTTTTAGCCCAGGTGGAAGAGGAGGAAACCACAATTTTCTTTTGACCTTTTTTACCCTTGCCATCCGTAGGATTGGTATTCGAAGATTTCTCAAGTTTAATTTTTTTCAGAGGGGGGTGGGACTCATCTTCAGAATTAGACCCAGACTCATCATCACCTGAATCACCCGCACTAGTATCCTCTTCAGAAGAAGTATGAATATAGTCATTAGGGGTAGGAAGGGCACATAAATGAGAGTCAATAAGGACTAACAATCCTTCATGCAATATAGAGAACTTAGAAGGGTTCTTCTTATGGTCTTTAAAATTGGCTCTCAAGGCAAAATGATATTTTTGAAGTTTCCCTCAATTGAAATCTTTGTATCATCATTGTCCTTGGCTAGTATTGTATGTTGAAGAGTAGTATAGATTTCAAAATAGTTGCTGGTGTTGGACCCTTAAAAATTAATTTTTAAGGTTCCAGATTCATACTAGGAAGTGCAATTATTTAGATCAAGTATCTATTCCACTTTGAGTTCCCTGAAACTTACTTTGATGCATGAACGAGGTGGTCGATTTCTAGGTATGTATATGGTTGCAAATACGGAATCAAGCCAGTTATGCCTTTTTGAACCATAACTTCTTCTCATCTGAACTTTGTTATGTCAAATTAGTTATTCCTCTGTATTTTATGTATATATGAGGACCTATGTTTCAAATTTCAAATTCATATGATATCATTTGATATGTTTTATGAGGCTAATCTAAATACAATTTCTTCAAATTTGCAATATACAATTCCAAAATTTTGTCAAAATGATTATAGTAATAAATTTCCTTTTGCAGGAGTGAAAGCCATTTTATTTATATTTTATAATTATTTTTCTTGGGTATAATATTAATTAGGAAGTGTTTAATTTTGAATATTATATTTTTCCTCCAATTAATATTATAGTATTTAAATTATTTGTGTTACATGAAATAAAAGATTTTACGTTGGAGCAAATCAAATGATCAAATACTTTATAGTTGGTCGAAGGAAGTAAAAAGTTTTTATCTCAAAAGGTGAAATATTAAATCATTTTTTTAAATAAATGATTGGGATACATTGGGGCCCAACGAGTAAAAGCCATCGAGTATCACCAACAGCCACAAAAGTTCATTCACGTTTTTGCAATTCAGGCCATTTTTGGGGCTTGAATATGAGTTTTAAATGGTGATTTTTGTCTCTCAGCAGAGGCCCAAACCATCCACCCTACCTTGAAGGCCATTTTTACAAGATTTTTGATATTTTTGGAGTGTCGGTTAGCTCAAAAATGGCCTAGATGCAACATTTCAGTAAAAAATATATATTGTTTTATCCTTAACAAAATGATTTCTGATTTGTTAGTATATCTTACTATATTTATTTATTTTGTGCAAGATGTTACACATGGGAAAATTTAAATTTCTAGGCACATTAAGGAGCATGGAGTATATCTTAAGCAAGTATACTTTTGATTTACAATAAGATTACATTTTGCATATAAATAAATGATTTTAAAATATATTTTTATCAACCTCTCAACCCGACCTTCCTAACTACCCATACCTACCCTCCCCTTTTACCAATTGCTCTATTGTATTATTTGAAAATGTTTATTAGGGTAAATTACTATGGATAATAATTTGCAAATATTTCCATAAGATTTTAATTTATTAAAGTAATCTTGAAATGTGGAAATACATTTTGAAATATGTGTTTTAAATAAATTATTTTTACCCAAAAACATTGGTAAAATATATATTAGGGTAAAATGTCATTTCATATAAATGGATCTTATTTTGAAAAACATTTCAAAGGTGTGAAATGTTTCAAATCACAAGTGGAGATAATAAAAAGCATTTGTTTATTTAAGTGGATTTTTAATCTTTTCATATGCATATTATTCAAAATCTATTCTTATTGCAAGAGGGGAATATTTACCAAGGTAATGTATTTTTATCAAGCGGAGGTAGGTATGTTTTAATCATTTGCTTTTGATTTATCAAGTTAAAAGGTAAAATTAATTTCAAGAGGTTATTATGGCAACTTTCTTGTTACTTTGGAAATTATTCAAGTGAAAGTAAAAACACTCTCAAATCTTTAATATCCTTATTTGAATGTTTTCTCAAGAAGTTTCCATTTACTTTATTCTGCATGGGGAAAATATTATCAATGATTTAATTAAATGTATCCCTATGAAATAGGAACATATGACCTATCAAGCTAGTTGATTTTATTTATTTTTATGTTTTGTGCAGGATACTATAGGCAAAAATTATATTTCTTGGGTGCATATTAACAGGAAGTATCCCTTACTCAAGAAATTTAATTTAATGTTTTGATATTATAATTTGATGATTTTTAGGAGCATCTTGGTAAAAGAAATCTTGTTTACAACATTTGATACGATAATAATAGTTTTCAATATTATCTTTTGAAATTACCTTTTGAGAGGTTATAAAGGGATATATTTTATCATTACCATGGTTAAATCTTTAATTTGATGACCTAATAAATTTTAGCATTTTGATATTATCATTTGATCATTTATATTTTCACCCTAAGTGAATAAAATGGAACATGTATATATTAGTGTTGATTTTATGCAAGATCAAAACATGATTATTATTATTTTAGAGAAAATGTATTTTTACCATAAGTAAAATGATGAAAAGCATTTATTATATGCATTTTATTTTCCCTAAGTTTATAAATTGAATATATTTATTAGGGTAAATTATTTAAATCATATAGTTAATGGTTTGATTGGTTTTTTGCAAGTATATGTTCTATATGATAAAATATGTCAAAAAGAAGTGAAGTTGCCCTAAAAGGATGAAAAGGTATTGCAAAGTTGGAATATTTATCCATGGTTACCATTTTCCAAGGGAAGTATTATTATAAAGTATTTTACCTTCTGTTATTATTTGAAAATATATACTTGGGTAAATATTTTGTTTTATTATATGAATTAATATTTTTAAAGTCCCAAGTATAAAATCACTTTGTAAAATATCCTCTTGATGATATACTTTGATTAAGGAGGATTGATCTTGCATTAGGAAAGAGATTATTAATCTTTCATAAGCAAAACCTAATCGAGAGTAATTAATTTTTTAAACCAATGAATTTGATTGGTTTAGTTTGTGTGCAGGATATTTTATCAAAGTTTGGTGACGAGGAATATCAAGGAGTTCAAGAGCGGAAGTGAAATTTTATCAAAGTGAAAAATTATAAAGAACATTATTAAAGCTTTATTTAGTGTGCATTTTAGGGATTCAAATATAATTATATTGTAAACAAAAGGGTGTGTCCTTTGGAAAAATAAATGTTTGTAACTCCCTCCTGTATGAGAAAGGGTGTGTCCTTTCACATATGTCTTTTAGATCGGGTATTTATAGGGAGTCTTTTTCAATTAAAAAAAAAAGTGATCTAGAACAATTCACAATCTGTCAGGCTGCCAGTAAGGGCTATGGGATGTCTGTATTGGAGAAGTTTGTAGGAATGGAAGTATCATTTTAAGCAACCGCTATGTAATGGAGTATCTATAAGTGTAGCTATTGTATGCATTCATTCTCCAGAAATTAATATACAAGATTCGCTGTTTCAATTCCAGAATTCGTGTATACTTTTGTGTTGATGAATTTCATTTTGTCCTCTTGATAAATCTGATAAAGGGTTTAATACAGTGTGTCACCACAAGCTGTTATAATTGAATATAAGATTGGCTTCTTCATGTTCTTATAGCACTTAATGGAACCTCTGTATTGATGGTCTTGTGTTTACAAGTTACCTTAAAACTGTCTCAAGAGTCTGATCAAATTGTTTGTCCACAAAGTATCATGTATATTCTTGGATAGAGGCACTGGTCTGTTATTCATTTCTAAGATTTTGATTTGTATGCATAAGGTCCTTACAGGGAAACATTCTTCCATATCCTATTTGAACTAATCCTTGCAGATTTCATTCAAGTCCTGAAAGCATTTTATTTTCAATATACAATATATTTAACATACACTTTTATTCATATTCAGTTTTCAGTTTTCAAAGTATTCAACTAAAGCACATGATATAGCATAGTTGCAGAACACTAATTTGCCAGTTGTGTAAACTTGCTTAGAGGCTTAAATCCACATTTAAATAACTCTTTTGTTCTTGAGAGGGAAGGGTACACCCACCTAGGTCTTGTGGAGCCTGAAGTGCAGAGGGATTTGGTCTTCGACCATCCCTGTTCGTTGGCCAAGGCTGATTGGATTTTCTAAGGAGTTGGCAAGTCTTTGGGTTTTCTAATTTGCGGTTTTCGGCACCAACAGCTGGGATGGAACCCTATGCTCTTTGTAAATGCTAAAATTAGTTGAGCTTCACTATTCCTAATTAGTTCACCCCCTCCCACCTAATTTGGGTTTCTCTTATACAATCCATAAAGTTTAGTTTACTCTAACCAATTTTAAGAGGTCCATTGGGTATATCTTATATGTGGGAACTTTAAGGTATCCTTTTTCCCCACCTTGTCTTGTAGATTTGAATCAATAAAGATATTTCTTTTTCATATTAGAGGGAAAACTGTTAGTTTTTATTTTATTTTAAGTATTCCTATATTTTCCTAAATTACTAGTATGATGTTATCATCTTCCACATTCCAAGGTTTAGACAAGATTATAAATATTATATTGTTCCTTTCCTTCCATATACCCCAACTAATGTATGGAAAAGCCTAATCCTAAATTTCCTTGATAAGGGATAAATTTTATTAGTTACTACTTGCTTCACATCTATATGTCAACCCCAATAATTATTAAAACAATTTAAAATGTTTTATGTAATCTTGTAGGAGTAGTGGCAATCAGTTAGAAGGTAGTTAATTGATTTTTACCCTTTTTGAATAAATTGCATCTGTTTGTTAGTTGAAAAATGAGGGTTCAAACTACCAAACATGAGGATTTGCCCAAGACAAGTGACCCATTAAAAGAAGTTGATTTTGGAAAAGGAATATAACTCTATATACAATCTTAATTAAAATATATATTTTTAGCGTTTTCCAATTGTCTGAGAATTGTCTTGACTTTATTAGTGCTTGTAAGATTAGTTGTCTAAATTATTTTCTCAATATGGTTGCTATTGAGACTTTATTTTCTTATTTTGGTGATAAGGTCAATTGGATCTACCTAATAGAAAAATTCATATCGTAGATGAAGAATTTTTAAGGTAGTTAGCCCATGTCCTTGACAAATTTAGAAATCATTATACTCAATTCCTCTTTGAGTAAGGAGAAATGATAAGATTGTTCTAGTGGAGTGTTAGAGATCCAATAATCCTCCCAAAATTGGATGATTTTTCTACTACCCAAATTCCATTTTATCCCCTTTCTTTGTATTATATTTGATTTTGTGAGATTATTCTAGAGAGTCAATACTATAGAAATATGTTGGATGGAGGGAAGGGAATGTCAATTCTAATTGTTCCTATATTTAAATTTCATTATATTCATCCATTTCATGTTGTTTTTTATAATGTTCCATCCAATTTTAGCCATAAGCATCTTATAAGTTTAATTTTATATATTCCTAGATCTTCACTATTCTTTGAGGATCTTAACTTATCCCATTCCACAATAAGTTCTAATCTTTTCCTACATTTTTAATCAAATCAATCTTCTCTATATCTATTTTATTATTTTGTTTAAACTTTAGGAATTTTTAAGAGAGATATAAGGTGTATCGAAGTGTTCTATTTAGATAATAATTAATCGATTGGAGTTTCAATACTTGGCTGAGGAATCTATCCCTCCATGCTACTATTATTATATGGATTCTTTCAATGAGGTTAATCCACACGATATTGTGTATTCTTCTAGAGGTCAAAAGCATACCATGATAAGTGGCACTAAAATGTTGTATGTTAAAGCATAAAAGATGTTCACTGTTTTGTTTTGAAACCTTTGAGGGGTGTTGATAACAATATCCCACTCTATAAAGATTAAACTACTATCATAAAATAATTGCACGTTATGGTAGAATCTTCTTCGAATATTTTTTCTCTATAGTCATAAAACTCCATGCAATATACTATCATCCATAAATTGGTGGTATGAGCTAGACTTTAAAATTGATATTGATGTAAAGCCTTTAATTTTACCCATGTTTATATTTGAAGCTATAATTGATGAAGGTTATCTCAAACAACACATTTACAATTGAGATTTAACATAGTAAAAAATATACTCATTGATTGAAAATGATGACCAACTAAAATAAGAAAGCTAATCTAAATAGAGGATGAAAATCCCCATTAGGATACAACACATTATAACATTAATCCCCTTCCTTTTGTATCCTTTTGCCTCTTCCGTAGATCCAAATCTAATATTGTCCTTTCACTTTCCTCCATCTCATGACCTATGAATGTCCTCTCTCTCCCCCTACCTTATAAATGCCAAAAAATTATTATAAATTTCCTTAGTTGTGTCCTTGCATGTTTTGAAAAATGTAACTCACATGACCAAAAATATATCAACATCTAGGAGTCATAACTTTTGATTCAAGAACCTGATTGAGCCCATTTTTAAAAAACTATAGTGAGCTCAAAGTGCTTTATACCCTTAAAATTATCTAATTTCTACAAATTTTGGGGCCTTATTCTCTCATTCGAAGCCTCAAAACTCATTTTCTTTCAATTTTTTATAGAATTTTTGAAAACTTAAAATCTTTAATGACTTCACATCCAAACTTGAACTTGCCTTGAAACTCACCCACGATGTTCATTTTCAATTTTAGAGCCTTTGATAAATTTTTAGGTCCATATATGCACAAACACAAACTTTCTAAAAATACAGGCCTTGATGCTTTTAGCCCTTTTAGAAATTTTTCATGATCTACGTCATTCTTAAGACTATTTAGAGGAAATGACCTTTATTAGTATTTTCCAAACCAAATAAAAAATAAGAAAAATCATTTCGTGTGATGCAATATTTCTCTTACACCTCTCGATTCTCCTACATGTCAATATCTCTATCTCAAAATTATGCTATTATGGAAAAACTATATGGGAATAAGGGATCTCCTCGTCTTGATGATGTAGAAGCATCCAGGGTGTAAGAGAAATCTTGCATCACCGAAAAATATTGTTTATTTATTAATAAGGGCCATTTTTGGCAAGGTTACTACTTTTAGTAAGTTGTTAGTTTTGCACGAAATCTTACATAGACCTCATGGATAGTAAATTAGAGCTAACAGTGAAGGAATTATCCCAATATTTTATGGTGTTTGGGAGATATTCAATTTTTTTGGAATTTTTTCTTAAAAAAACTTCAAATGCATTTTTGAGGGTCTTAAAAGCCCTGGATTAGGTAGAAAAGTGCAGATCTTATAGATCTAGCTAAAGCATGGTGTAGATCTCTTTGTAATCTTTTCGATGATGTATTATCATTGAAAATCCAACAGTCAGATTAAAAGATATGGCCTTTGGAAGTTGTGTTACTTAGACTATATATATATATATATATATATATATATATATATATATATATATATATTTCAATGAACGCCAAAACCCATTTTGGGCATATTCTTGGCATATTTCGATATAGGGAAATGGGGTACAAAAGTGATCTGCCTAAAAAAGGGGGAGTTGCACTTTTCAAAACATTCTAGGTGGTTAAATTTCACAATATAAAGAAGGCAAATGGGGGTTACCAAGGGGAATAGTTCCTGTCATGTAGATCATAGCTCTGGCTTGTAGATTATTGTAATAAGAGTGCCAATATGGTTGTTGCGTGTAATTTTTTGAATGTTGTACTTTCATTTTATTGAGATAATCGAAAGCAAGTGTTTCCTCTCTCGCATTTTTTTGTTTATTTCTCTATTGTTGTTGTGTGTTTGGGTTTATAAGGGAAGTTCCCTTCATCACTTAATCTCCCTTAGGAGGTGAAGTTCCCATCAGGACAACTGTTGTTTATGACTAAATATGTGGGGTTAATGAAGCAATTTTTTAGAAGTTTTAACATTTTATCTCTCAACCCAAAGTTTTGTAAAACCTTCATAAGAAAGTACAAAGAGACCCTATTATATGCATTATAGATGTATAATTTCATAACCAAACTTTAATTTTTCCGTTTCTCCATTAAGCTAAATGTTTCATGAATAGCTATGACAACATCTATAATTTGCCTTTTTAGTACAAAACCATTCTTCTCATTGTGCATTATCTTATCTAGGAAAGGTTGCATCCTTACAACTATCTACTTGGATACTATTTTAAAATTATGTTAAATAGGTTTATTGGCATTATTCGAACATATTTTTGACCCCACCTTTCTTGGGTATAATATTAAGAAGTTATTGGTTATTTCTTTCATGAAGTCACTATTAGTGAAGAATCAAGGGGGTTCCCTTAATCACTTAATCTCCCTTGGGAGGTGAAGTTCCAATTGGGACTACTATTATTTGTGACTAAATTTGTGAGGTTAGTGAAGCAATTTTTTTAGAAGCTTTAACATTTTATCTTTGAACCCATGATTTTGTAAAAACTTCATAAGGAAATCCAAAGAGACCCTATTATTTGCATTAGAGATGTATAATTTTATAGCCAAACTTTAATTTTCCTTTTCTCCATTAAGCTAAATCATTCATGAATAGTTATGCAACATCTAGAATTTGCCTTTTTGGTACAAAACCATTATTCTTGTTGTGCATTATCTTATCTAGGAAAGGTTGTATCATTAGAACTATCTACTTGAATACTATTTTAAAATCATGTTAGATAGGTTTATTGGCATAAATAAAACATGTTTTTGGCCCCACCTTTCTTGGGTATAAGATTAGGAAGTTATTATTGATACTTTCATGAAGCCACCATTAGTGAAGAATCCTTATGTTACATTTGTGTAGTCTTTACCTACTAATTCCCAATAATTTTTTAAGAAAGCAAGGTGAATTCATCCAATAATAAATATTTCTAAGGATATAGAAAGAATAAATCAGTTCTCACGTATTTTAAAACATTCCTTTTTATTTCCTCTAAATATTCTTAGATATGACATTTAGAACATCCTTGAATAGATTCTACTATTTTCTACTATCAATATTAGGAATTTTATTGAGAAATTAATAATAGAATTTGGCTCCTTCTACCTAAATCTTCTTCTCTTTGGTAACTTTAGTACCATTGTTTTTTATGAGTTCATTAATTTGGTTGATTTTGTTCTACTTAAGAATAAGCTAGTGCAAAAATTTAGTATATATCTATCCTCTATTTTGAACCAAGACTTTTTAGAGGAAATGATATTTATTAGTATTTTCCAAACCAAACAAAAAAATAAGATAATCATTTTTGTGTGATACAATTTAATTTCTCTTACACCTCTGGATTCTTCTACATCAATATCTATACCCCAAAATTATGCTAATACAAAAAAATATATGGGAATAAGGGACCTCTTGTCTTAATGATGCAAGAGCATCCAGGGTGTCAAAGCAATCTTGCATCACCCAAAACTATTATTTATTTGTTAATAAGGGCTAATTTTGGCAAGGTAACCATTTTTAGTAAGTTGTTAGTTTTTCACAAAATCTTACATAGACCTCCTGGATAGTAAATTGGAGCTAATGGTGAAGGAATTGTGCCAATATATAATGGCATTTGGGAGTTATTTAGTTTATCTAGAAATTTCTCCAATAAAAACTTCAAATGCATTCTTGACGAACTTAGAAGCCATGGATCAAGTTGAAATATACAAATCTTATAGATCTGGCCAAAGCATGGTGTAGATCTATTTTAAATCTTTTTGATGATGTATGATAATTGAAAATACAACGAACAGATTAAAAGATATGGCCTTTGGAAGTTGTGCTACATAGAGGAAAAAAATCTCAAAATATTCCAATGAATGCCAAAACCCATTTTGGGCATATTCTTGGCATATTTTGATATAGGAAAATGGGGTACAAAAGTGATCAGCCTAAAAAAGGGGGAGTTACACTTTTCAGAACATTCTCAGTAGTTAAACATCACAATATAAAGAAGGCAAATGGGTGTTACAAGGGTGGATAGTTCTTGTCATGTAGATTGTGGCTCTGGTTTGCAGATTATTGTAATGAGAATGCCCATATGGCTATTGCATGTTAATTTTGGAATGTTGTAATTTTATTTTATTGAGATAAAAGAAAGAAAGTGTTTCCTCTCTTGCATTTTTTATTTATTTATCTATTGTTGTTGTGTGTTTGGATTTATAAGGGGAGTATCCTTCATCACTTTATCTCCCCTTGGAGCTGAAGTTCCCATTGGGAATACTATTATTTATGACTAAATATGTAGGGTTAGTGAAGCAATTTTTTAGAAGCCTTACCATTTTATCTCTGAACCCAAAGGTTTGTAAAATCTTCATATGAAAGTCCAAAGAGACCCTATTATATGCATTAGAGATGTATAATTTCATAACTAGACTTTAATTTTTCCTTTTCTCCATAAAGCTAAATCTTTCATGAATATTTATGATAACATCTAGAATCTACCTTTTTAGTACAAAATCATTCTTCTTGTTGTGCATTGTCTTATCTAGAAAAGGTTGTATCCTTAGAACTATCTACTTGGATACTATTTTAAAATTATGTTAAATAAGTTTATTGGCATAATTCAAACATATTTTTGGCCCCACCTTTCTTGGGTATAAGATTAAGAAGTTATTGTTTATTTCTTTCATGAAATTGCCATTTGTGAAGAATCCTTAAGTTACATTTGTGTAGTCTTTACATACTAATTCCCAATAACTTTGTTAGAAAGCTACTTGAATTTGTCCAATAATAAATATTTTTAAGGATATAGAAAGAATAAATCAGTTTTCACTTATTTTAAAATATTCCTTTTTATTTCCTCTAAATATTCTTTCGATGTGACATTTAGAACATCCTCGAATAGATTCTACTATTTTGTGCTATCAATGTTAGGAATTTTATTGATAAATTAATAATAGAATTTGGCTCCTTCTACCTAAATCTTCTTCTCTTTTGTAACTTTAGTCGCATTATTTTTTATGATTTCACTAATTTGGTTGATTTTGTTGTACTTAAGAATAAGATAACTTGGCATATCTATCATCTATTTTGAACCTGTTTGATATTGTTGAGAAGTTTGTCGGAATGGTGTGTTGTCATTGATGCCAACATGTTCTTCTGTGTATTCTAGTGTTGCAGTTAGATTGGATGAGTTGGTTTGGTTAGTGTGTTGCAGATGAGTTGTTGTGGTTTAATTGGTTTCAAGATAAGTATCTCTAGTTGATTCAGCAGAAATTTCAGAGGTTCACATGAGGTTTTGATTGAGTTGTGTGATCTAGTATTGATGCAGGAGCATCCCTAGTCAATGAGAAATCTTGCATCAACCAAAAATATTTCCTTTTAGTTTAGTTCTTGTTTAGTTCAGTGTGTAGTTTTTTGTGTTCTTACCAGTTGGTAACGGTAGTTTCTTGCTTTTTGTTGCAGATCCTATTATCGGTTTCCAGGCTAGTTCATGTGCTTAGTTCTATATTTTTCAGTCCATTTGGATTATTTTTTGGTTAGTTATCACTTTTGTTTGATTGTTTCTGGGTTTCACAATAGTTCTTGTGCTTACCGGTTGGTTTTCCTTCATTACCAAAGCGATTCTTAGCATGTGGATCTATTTTGGGTTTTTTCCGATGTTCTTTGGCGTGTGGCTGAGCTTCCTGCTGAACCACACCTCTTGGTTGTTATTATTCAAAAGGATTTCTTTAATTCTTAGGGCCGACCTAGTTACACGTTTCATTTTCCTACATTGGTAAATGTAATCTTGTGAGGCCGACCCGAATATATTCCGGTCGGTATAAATATGGCATTATGTAATCATTGGTGGAGCAAAGGAAGTAGAATTGAGAATAAGGATTTATATTCGCATTTAGTGATCTAGTTGATTCTTAGAGTCCTAGTTGGATTGTATCTGGCTTGAAGCCTACATGTAATCAGTTAACTACTGGATGTTCTAAGATGATTGTATGATGATAATCAGTTGGTTGTCAAAAGTTCTAAGGCAATAATATGATATGTTTCTTTAATCTTGATATGTTTTCTTGTTTCTTTTGTTGTGTTACTCTTGCTGCATAAGTGGGTCAATTCTCTTTTGAGGGTTTCACTGGTTATTACCGCATCAGGTATTATGGTTGATATTCAGTTGTTTGTGTTATTTGGTATTTTGGATTTTGCTTCGCATTGCTCCGGAATTGCAATATCTTGGTTTATGGATTTGGCAGAGTGTTTGGGACATTCATATGTTTCCTCAACTCAAATGGTTTGTGATGTGGAATTCCACAAGTGAATCTTTTAGTTTGACAGTCATTTCAGTGTGTGTTCTTGAGGTTCAGTATAATGATGATAAAGATTCTAGTAAAAGGTGATGTTGTGGTTGTTTTTGTGGTGATTCATGTTGCTTGTGGATGCTTCTAGATCATTTTCTATCTGTGTTGATGGTTCGCATTTATCGTTGTGAGTGTTATTGATCATTTTCTTGATTTGGTGGTATTCTTCATTTTATGCAACATTCATGATGATTGTAGCATGTCACGGATGTTCGAGGCATAATTATTGAAGGTGTCTCTTGTGTGCGGTGTTGGTTTACATCTAGACTATGTCTTAGCCGATAATATTATAGTTTGCATATATTGTTGTAGCGTGTGAGGCTATTGTTTTGTAATTTGTGTTTAGGGTTTAGCCAACCTTGAAATATACATTGATGATTTGTATTAATATATACAACATCGATGTGTGAGAAATATCTGTGTGTGCGAACATTAATTTGATCTTTCAGTAGTAGAGGAGAAGTGTGAAAGAGTGTGAAGAAGTGTGAAAGAGAAGAGTTTGAGTATATGTGCTTAACTAGAACTGTAACCAAGCATGAGGAGATGTTATTTTATCAGTTCATGATCCTCTAGATGTAATCTGAATGTTTTTGCAAGGCAGTGAGCCTTCCCAAAGGTTATAGCCCTTCTTGTTTTATTATTTGAGCAGTGATCTCTAGGCAATGTGTCTGAATGCATGTGCATTCCCCATTGTAATATTTTCACTTACTCCTAATAAGGTATTATCTCATTGTGGGTAGGTTCCCGCTATTCTTTTTCTCTTAACTGGGTTTTCCACATCAAAAATCTTGGTGTTATGTGTGTTATTGATGTGGTTTTCTTTTATGCTTTCACTATTTATTATTGGATCAGAATTTGTGTTTGAGTTGTGTAGAGTTTGAGAGAAAACTGATTCACCCCCCCCCCCCCTCTCAATTTGTTGCATTGTTGCCAACAATTGGTATTAGAGCTATATGCTCCAAAAGAAGTTTTACTGCTTGAGGACATTCAAGATGGCAACCTTTTCTTTTAATAAGGATAGTCCAAGATTTGATGGAATGAATTACACTCTCTAGAAGAACCAGATGGAATGTCATTTGAGATGCATCGGTGAAGACTATTCAAATATTACTAAGAAGGTGTATAATGCTCCTCAGAATGGTCCTACAACTCCGGTTGAGATAAAGGAAGCTGAATTCAATATTAGAGCTAAGGAAGCATTGATGAGTGCCTTGACTAATTATGATATGACTAATGTGATGGATTTGCAGATTGCTCATGAGATCTAGAAGAAGCTAGAAATTTGTATGAAAGTGACAGCCATGTGAAAGTTGCTAAGTTGCAGAGCTTGAAGGGAAAGTATGAGATTCTTAAGATGGGCGAAGATGAGAACATTACCTCCTTTATGCAGAAAGTGAATGAGCTGGTATTGAACATCAGATGTACCAGTGGAGTGTTGTAAGAATATGAGATTGTATCTAAAGTGTTGATAGCCTTGCCTCCTTCTTACAAGTACAAGGTTGCTGGTATTGAGGAGATCCAGACTATAATAGATGTGACTAGAGACATGGTCATTGGAAATCTTGCTTCTTTTGAGTTGAGAGAATTTGGTGAAGACCCTCCTAAATCTGAATCTGCATTCAAAGCTATTGTATTCAGGAAGCACAAATATGATCCAAGAGAAATTTCTACAAGGGTATCTAGATATGAGAAGGAGATGAGAGAGCTTGAAGAGCTTGAAGCCCTGATTGCCAAAAGATTGCCTAAAGGTGTCGGTAAGTATGAAGGAAACTTACCTCTTAAATATTTTTCATGCAATAACATAGGACATTTTGCCTCAATGTGTTCGAAAAGAGTTTCTAAGAAGCCATTGAAGCCATATGTCTAAATAATCCAAAGAAGTGTTATTTTGTTGATGATGATGTGATAAATGATGAGTCTAAGAAAGGAAATTCAGGTGATGAGTGGGTGTTCATTTCTATCAAGGAAGATGATCTGGTGACTATTGATTCTACTAGCTGCATTATTGAAGAGAAAGCTTTAGTTGCTAAATTTGAAGAGAAAGATGAATGGGTTATTGATAGTGGTTGCTCTCATCACATGACAGGTGATAAGAGTAAGTTTGTGAGTATGGAAAAGTATGATGGTGGTGTAGTAAGATTTGGAGATGACAAAGCTGGTATAATCCATGGTAGAGGTTCTATTTCTCTTGATGGTAAGTATAACATTGATGATGTCTTGTATGTTGAAGGTCTAAAGCATAATCTTTTGAGTGTTGGATAGATGGTTGATAAGGGTTATAATTTGCAATTCAAGAATGGAAAATATAAGATCTTGAGTAGCTCCGGAATTGAGATTGCATCAGGTACAAAGACTAAAGGTAATATCTTTCACTTGAATGTTGATGGTCAAAGTTGTTTGATTGCTCAGGTTGATGAAAGTTGGTTATGGCATAGAAGGATGTGTCATGTGAATTTTGATTGCATTGTTAAGATAAATTCTACCCAAGTAGTGAGAGATCTTCCTAAGATTGTAAAGCCTTCTAATCTGGTATGTAAGAAATGTTAGTTAGGGAAAAAGATGAGTTTTTTTCAAAAGTAAATAGTATACTTCTAATAGGATATTGGATCTTGTGCACACTGATTTGTGTGGTCCCTCTAGGGTGAGAAGTTTGTAGGGTGACAAGTACTTCATGTTGTCAACTGATGATTATTCAAGGATGATGTGGGTTACTTTCTTAAGGGAAAAGTTTGAATCCTTGAAGAAGTTAAAGTTTTTCAAAGCTATGGTTGAGACATAGACTGGTCTGAAGTTGAAGTGTCTGAGATCTAACAGAGGTGGTGAATTTGCCTCTGATGAAATTTGTGAAGAGCATGGAGTGAAGAGACAGTTATCTGATCCATGGACCCCTCAGCGGAATAGTGTTGTGGAGAGGAAGAACAAGACAATTCAAGAAGTTGTTAGAACCATGATGATTGAAGGAAATATTCCGCATATCTATTGGAGAGAAGTTGTGAGTATTGTAGTGTATACCCTTAACTAGGTGGATATCAAAGGTGATACTGGCAAGACTTCGTATGAGATATGGTCTGGTCATATTCCTAAAGTTGGATATTTTAGAATTTTTTGCAGTAAATGCTATGTCAAAAGAGATGAATATCTAGGGAAGTTTGATGCTAGAAGTGATGAAGGAATCTTTCTTGGTTATTCTACTAAGAGTAAAGCCTACCAGTGTTATAATAAGAGATTGAGAAAGATAGTTGAAAGTGCAAATGTGGAGGTTGATGAAGGAAATGAGAGAAAAATCAGATCTTGCAGATATGATTCAGATGACCAGGATGTCAGTGCAGATAAAGGAATGCAAGTGCAGACCTAGAATCAAGTACAGACTGCTTCGAAAAAAGCCTAAAGGAGAAGCAAATGCTAGTGTAGAAGAAAGAGGTCAAGAGTCTAAAAATTGGGAAAATTCTAAGACTCCCAGGTATGTAAGGTTGAATCATTCTGAGAATCAGATCATAGGTGATTAGAATAGAGGTGTAATGACTAGGAGAAAGATTGTTGAAGAGTATTCCTTGATTTCTAAGATTGAACCTAAAGATGTTGATGAAGCTTGTAAAGATGAAAATTGGGTTAAAGCAATGGAAGGAGAATTGAATCAGATCGAAAAGAATAATACATGGATTCTTGTTCCCAAACCTAAGGATAAGAATTTAAGTGGAACTAAATGGGTGTTTTGGAATAAATTGAATGAGCAAGGTGAATTTGTTAGGACTAAAGAAAGACTTGTTTGTAAGGGTTATTCTCAAATGGAAGGTACTGATTTTGAGGAGACTTTTGCTCTGATAGCTAGAATTAAAGCTATTAGATTATTTTTTGCTTATAATGCTTACAAAGATTTCAAGGTTTATCAGATGGATGTCAAGTCAACTTTTCATAATGATGAGCTGGAAGAAGAAGTTTATATTGAGCAACCAAATGGTTTTCAGTTGACAGATTAGAAAGATATAGTTTAGAGATTGAAGAAAGCATTGTATGGATTGAAGCAAGCTCTAAGAGCTTGGTATGCCAAATTAGATAAGTATTTGATGAAGCTTGAATTCAATAAAGATAATTCTAATAGTAATCTGTACTTCAAGATAGATAATGATAACATCTTAATTGTTAAAGTTTTTGTTGATGACATTATTTTTGGTGGAAATGATGGTTTGTGCAAGAAGTTTGCTGATGATATGAAAAATGAGTTTGAGATGCCTATGATTAGTGAGATGAAATTCTTTTTGGGATTGAAAATTACTCAGTTGAAGAAAGGTATTTTCATATTATAGTCTAAGTATGTGAAGGAATTATTGAAGAAGTTTGGTTTGGATGATGCTAAGCTAGTTGGTACTCCTATGATAATTGGATGTAAGTTGACTAAGGATGATGATTCTCCGAAAGAAAATCAGACTAGATACAGGTCTATGATTGGTGGCTTGTTGTACTTGACTCAGACTGGGATGAATATAATGAATGTTGTATGTCTTGTTGCTAGATTTCAAGCTGAACCTAAGGAATCTCATGTTGTTGTTGTGAAGAGAATTTTTAGATATTTGAAAGGGAAAATTGATTTTGGTTTGTGGTATCCTAGAGATGATGATTTCACTTTGAGTTCTTTTACTGATATTGATTGGGCAGGTGATGTTGATGACAAAAAGAGTACTAGTGGTGGTGCATTTTTATTGGGTAAGAGATTGGTTTCATGGATGAGTAAGAAGCAAAATGCTATATTTTTGTCTATTGTAGAAGCTGAATACATTGCCGCTTCTAGCGATTGTACACAGGTAATTTGGATGAAGTAGATGTTGAAGGATATCAGAGTTATTTTTTATGAGCCTACTACTATATACTGTGCCAATTCAAGTGTTATTAATATTTCTAAGAATTCGGTGTTGCATTCAAAGACTAAGCATATATCAATCAAGTTTCATTTCTTGAGAAACTACAAAGGAACAGATTGCAGATATCTTCATGAAGCTTTTTCCTAAAGATACTTTTGAGTATCTTGAAGAGAAGCTAGGGGTCATTTCCCCTCCTGATGATAACTAAGATGCATGGAGTTGCATTAGTCTAGTGGACTTCACAGAGATATCTTGTGCTCCAAATTGATGAGTGAGGCTACTACTTGGGGGGAGTAGTCAGTGTGGTGGTTCAAATGTTCAAATTTGTAAGTTTTCTCTAAGGGGGAGAGATTATATGGTATGGGTGAGAGATTAATGTTTTGCATATATGCCTTTTTCATTGATGTCAAAGGAGGAGAGAGTCATCTGAAAAACCCTATGGGGGAGAGAGCTATGTTGAGTTGTCTGCATAATCTTAGGGGCAGATTATTGGTTGTTGATTTATTTCTTTCTTTCCATTGATTATTTTTTATATTCATTGTTGCCATCAATGCCAAAGGGGGATATTATTGAGAATTTTATAGGAATGATGTGTTCTCATTGATGTCAACATATTATTTTGTATATTCCAATGTTGTAGTTAGATTGGATGGGTTGATTTGGTTAGTGTGTTGCAGATGAGCTATTGCAGTTTAATGGGTTTCGAGATAAGTATCTCTAGTTGATTCAGTAGAATCTTTTAGAGGTTTCCATGATGTTTTGATCTAGTTGTGCAATCTAGTATTATGATTGATATTTAGTTGTTCATGTTATTCGGTATTCTGTATTTTGCTGCACATTGCTCCAGAATTGCAATATCTTGGTTTGCAGATTTGAGTGTTTGGGACATTCATATATGTTCTCAATTCAAATGGTTCGTGATGTGGAAGTCCACAAGTGAATCTTTCAGTTTGACAGTCTGTTCAGTGTATGTTCTTGAGGTTTGGTATAATGATGATGAAGGTTCTAGTAAATGGCGATGTTGTGGTTGTATTTGTGGTGATTTATGTTGCTTGTGGATGCTTCTAGACCATGTTATATCTGTGTTGATGGTTCACATTGATCATTGTGCATGTTATTGATCATTTTCTTGATCTGGTGGTGTTCTTTGTGTTATGTGACATCCATGATGATTGTAGTGTGTTGCAGATGTTTGGGGTGTAATTCTTGGAGCTTTTTCATGTGTGCGGTGTTGGTTTAGGTATAGACTATGTCTTAGTCAACATTGTTTTGGTTCACATGTATTGTTGTAGCATGTGAGGTTATTGTTTTGTAATTTTTTTTGAAGTTTTAGCTGACCTTGAAATATAGGTTGATGATTTGTATAAATATATGCAATGTTGATGTGTGAGAAGTATCTACGTGTGCGAACATTGATTTGATCTTTTAGTAGCAGAGGAGAAGTGCAAAAGAGTGTGAAGAAGTATGAAAGAGAAGAGTTTGAGTGTATGTGCTTAATCAGAACTATAACCAGGCATGAGGAGATGCTATTTTATCAATTCATGATCTCTGGATGTAATCTGAATGTTTTTTTAAGGTAGTGAGCCTTCCCAAGGGTTGTAGCCCTTCTTGTTTTGTGATTTGAGTTGTGAGCTCTAGGTAGTGTGCCTAAATGCATGTGCGTTCCCCATTGTAATATTTTCACTTACTCCTAATAGGGTATTATCTCATTGTGGGTGGGTTCCCACTATGGTTTTTCCCTTACCTGGGTTTTCCACATCAAAAATCTTGGTGTTATGTGTGTTATTGATGTGGTGTTGTTTTATGCTTTCACTGTTTATTATCATATCTGAATTTGTGTTTGAGTTGTGTAGAGTTTGAGAGAAAATTGATTCACCCCCCCTCTCAGTTTATTGCATTGTTGCCAATAGAACCAAGAATTTTTAGAGGAAATAATATTTATTAGTATTTTCCAAACCAAATGAAAAATAAGAAAAATCATTTTTGTGTGATGCAATATTTCTCTTACACCTCTAGATTCTCCCACATAATTATCTCTTCACCAAAATTATTCTAATATGAAAAAAATATACGGGAATAAGGGATCCCCTTGTCTTAATGATGCAAGAGAATCCAAGGTGTAAGAGCAGGGTATGTGCAAGATCATGGTGGGCCAAACATGCCCTTAAGTGGCAATTAAAACTAGAAAAACGGAGTTAGGCAACTTGATGTAAAGCATTGAATAAGTTACCAACATTATTTCAAAAAGATGTAAAAATAAAATTTGTAGCAAATTGAATGTAGTTTCTAATCTAGTTGTTTTCTAAAAATAAATAAATCTATTTGACAAAAAATTGAAATTTCAATGTAATAGTACTAAAATTTCAGGAGAAAGATAAGAAGTAGGTGTCTGTCTGACCACCCTAACCACAATCAAATCACAATATTTTTTTATAAGATTTTAGATATAAGTAGAAGACTCATGTCCGGATGTGACACATATTTTTTTGTATTTTTTTAAATAAATAATTAATTATGATTTTTTTACTACAACTTTTTAAAAATATAAAAAACTCGCATGTCTGACCACCATAACTTGGTCAAAATTTTATGAAATTCAATTTTTTTTATCCTATAGTATACGAAGCATAGAATGTGACACATGTTTCATATTTGAAAAATGTGATACTGATTAAAAGTTATAGATATTTTTCAATTAGCCTATCAATCAGGACTTTAGTCAGAATATTGCCACTTTTTGGCCCCTCATGATCTTGCACATACCCAACAATCTTGGATCACCCAAAAATGTTGTTTATTTGTTAATAAGGGTTATTTTGGCAAGGTTACTATTTTTTGTAACTTGTTAGTTTTGGACGAAATCTTACATAGACCTCGAGGACAGTAAATTGGAGCTAATGGTGAAGGAATTATCCCAATATCTTATGGCATTTGGGAGTTATTCAATTTTTATAGAAACTTCTACCATAAAAACTTCAAATGCACTCTTGAGGCTCTTAGAAGCCATAGATCAAGTCGAAATGTGCATATCTTATAAATCTAGTGAAAGCATGGTGTAGACCTATTTGGAAGTTTTTTGATGATGTATGATATTGAAAATCCAATGATCAGATTAAAAGATATGGCCATTGGAAGTTGTGCTACTTAGAGAAAAAAAATCTTGAAATATTCCAATCAATGCCAAAACCCATTTTCATCATATTCTTGGCATATGTCGATATATGGAAATGAGGTACAAAAGTGGTCAGCCTAAAAAAGGGAGAGTTGCACTTTTGAGAATATTCTAGGCAGTTAAAATTCACAATATAAAGAAAACAAATGGGGGTTACAAGGTGGGATAGTTCCCATTGTGCAGATTGTGGCTCTGTTTTGCAAATTATTGTAATGAGATGCCCATATGGTTGTTACATGTTTATTTTTTTCAATAAAAGTGGACATGCCACTAAACTATTTTTTATTAATATATTTAATTTTTGTTTACGATGGGTTCAAAGGGCATACCGGCAGGAAAGAACCCACAAGAAAACCTCTAGTTGCAGCCCAAAAAAGAAAAAATTAAAATAACCCAAGTACCCCATTTACAAGACCAGTTTAAAACTGACCACCCATTACATAGCTTTAGAGATGTACATATCATGTGTCCAGATGCCATCAAAAAATTGGAGATAACCACATAGCCCCATAAGGCCAAGATACCACAGAATTTGAAACTGCAGAAGCAACCTCATAGCGAATAACCAGGAAGCATCAAAACCTCTCAAGATCGCAAAAAAAATCAAACAATTCATGAGATATAATCCTACATCAAAAAGAGATGAACCAAAAAGATACCTGCATAATGTAATCAAGTCAAAAACCAAGAGCTTGAGCTCTCATCAGGAGGTTCCATGTCCTCTCTCAAAGGAGGGACAATCTGCAAGGGGAATTCCAACCTTGGAGGCGTTGAAACCAAAAAACCAAGAGAGAGTAGCGAATGTAATGCCATAAGAAAAACTAAAGCCTTATCCACAAACTAAGGTGAAACCCAATCTAGTAAGTTTTCAAATGATTTCAAAGTATCCCCCAATCTACCATAGATTAAACCCATTCTCATTTCAAATAGTAATTCCCCACACCGCCCATTGTCTAAAAGATCAGAACGAGGAAGAAAGCCCTCATAATAAAAAGACCCCAGCTCAAAATGATAGCTATCCTATGCAGACCTAACAAGCTCCCAAGTGCATGCCAAGGGAAGTATGAATGTAGAAACCAAGAGTTGGAGAAAACACTCATCATACAAAATGTCATAACAAACAGTAAGAAATCAAGACAAAATCTCAGAGCCAGAAAAATTAGAACCAGACTGCAACCAGAGACTCCCCACCAACCTATGTACCTCATAATCCACCTGAGGAGAAAACAAATGAAAAAATTTACCAAGCATCTCATAACTACTTCCTGTATCCTCATTTGAGACGGCAACTTAGCATTCAACAATAACCCTGTATCATGAAAGAGCAGAAACATTTGACATATGCATACCCAAGAAAGAACCAGAAAAAGCCTTATGAAAAATATAGAAATGTTGTCATCTTTTAAAGACATCTGCAGACAAAAACATGAGCAAGAAGTACCAACACAATTCATGATTACAAATGAAGGCAATCAACAAATTTAAAGCTCATAAGAGATATCTTCATAATTGAAAACAATAATAGCATAATACTTCTCAGGGTACTGGCGGTAGAAGAACATTACATGAAACACCCCATCAGATGCAATTAAGAAATGCTTACCCAATCATAATCAAAACACAAGTACCGTGATAGATAAATTCAAATAGGAAATCCTTTCGTGCAATGCAAAACAATCAAAGCAAAGATAACACTCGTGCAAATGCAGACTGAAAAGACCTTGCCCAGTATTGTACGATGACAAGCCAGCACCCTAAAACCATAGAAGATAACCACCCTTGCTGCCTATTCCAGATCGTAACCATACTTCATAAATGAAAAGATTTTCTCATCTACCAAGCATACTTGCCACCTGAACATATTCAACAAACATGACTGCCTCCAAAGGAAAAAAGGCAAGAAAAATATTCAAAAATACCATATAAAAAGAGGACCCCCAAATCTTAGTGCAAATATTCCAAAACCAAAGTAGGGATCTCTTCTACACTTACATCATGCAAATTAGCATTACTATCAATATCTAGATTAGCCAAGAAATCCGCAATTCTATTTATTTCTCTATAACAATGAGAAATCAAGAAGAAATCAAAAAACTCTAATTGTTGTAAAATGTGATCCAGAACATATTGCAATTGCCAAAAATTAGACCTTTTCTTCAAAACACTTTGGATGATCACCATCGAATCCCCTTCTATTACAAGATCCTTAATTCCCAGGGATATAGCCATACCCAATCCTAAAGACATGGCATTAAACTCTTTAAAATTATTAGTCTTATGACCAATGGCATGACACCTAGCCTAAATAAAGTTTATTTGATGATCAAAAATCACCATACCTACCCCAACCAAACCAGGTTCCCACGAGAAGCTCCATCAAAATTCAATTTAAAATGTCCTTGTGGTGGGGCTTCCAAATAGCCAAATTTCTCTTGTTTAAAGCATCATTATTTTTCAAAATTGAGCCATGAGAAGGAAGGAAAGATAGAATCTTCTAAACCCTAGTCACCCTACTATCCCAATGTGAGAAAGAGGTGAGATTTTCTAGATTCTTGTAAATATGAGACAAGGCAACTTCAAAAATGGAAGATTCAATTTTCAATAAAATCTCTTCAAGAGAAGAACTTGTTTTTTTTTAAATCCTGTTATTTTGTTCTAACCAGATATTCCAGATTAAAATAGATGGAGAGACAATCCAGAGGCAAGCATAAAATGATGAGGCAAACATGAATGGCCAAGATCTAAAATGATAAATAAGATCTTTCCCTATGACAAAAGCTAAATTCAATTTATCAAACAACCATTGCCAGCATTGGTATGCAAAATCACAATGAAGAAATAGGTGAGAAGAGGATTCCAAATTTTTATTACATAACACACAAGGAAAAATAGTAGTGATACCAAGTCTATCCAATCTCATGCCTGTAAGGACCCTATCCTAAACTGCTAACCAGGAAAAAGCACCAGCTTTTGGCACACAGGCCGAATGCCAAAAAGCTTATATGGCCAAGAACCCTCAGAATCCTCACCCCCTTCCAAAGCCCTTTCAATTTTGTAGCCTTAATATCCCAACTAAAAGTACAAACAAAAAAGGGGACAGAGGATCCCCCTACCTCAAACCTCTAGAAGAGGAGAAAAAACTGCAAGGGGAACCATTAATTAAGACCGAGAATCTTGCAGAAGAGATGCAAGCATTAATCCATTTAACCCAAGCCTTAGAAAACCCTAACTTCTCAAGAATAAGACCTAAAGCCCCCCATTCAACCCTATCATAAGCCTTCATCATGTCCAATTTCAGTATCATGGCCAGAAAATTCTGAATGGAGATAGAATGCAACACCTCATGTGCCACAATAGCTCCCTCCGTTGTTTCCCTACTGGGCACAAAACCACCTTGCTCCAAAGAGATGATTTTAGAAAGAATTTTAGCTCAATTAAGGGAAATTGCCTTAGTAAAATTTTTATACAAAGTGTTTCATAAAGCAATAAGACAAAAATCAGCAAAAGTCTTAGTAATCTCTTTTTTAGGAATAATAGCAATCATCGTAGTGTTAAGTTCTTTTAAAATTGACCTATTTCTCCTAGCCTCTTCAAGAGCCAATAAAACACCTTTGCTCACAAAGTCCCAACACTTCTGAAAAAATAAAGGGGTAAACCCATTCAATCCAGGAGCCTTAGTTGGATTCATGGTGAAAACCGCACATTTGACTTCTTCTAATGAAAAAGGAGACATCAGCATCCTATTATCCTCTAGGGACACTAAGGAGGGAATGTCAGGAATAAAATCATTCATAAAATTTCCACCTTCTGAGGATAACAATAATTTGAAAAATCTGACTGCCTCTAAAACAATGTCCTCTGACTTTGTTAATAATTTCCCATTGGGATCCTCTATGCAAGATATCCTATTTCTGCTTCTTTTTAAGTTTGTGGAAGAGTGGAAGAACTTTGTATTTCTATCCTCATCTGAGAGCCACACTTCTCTAGATTTTTGCCTCCAATATATTTCTTATCTACCTAATACTTCCTCAAGTTCTATTCTTAAAGTCTTTAATTCATCAAACACATGTGGAACCATACCATGATCAAGAACATACCTATTAAGACATTCAATGATATCCTGAATTCTCTATTTCTCATGAAAAATGTTCTTAAAATGCGAAGTATCCCACTCTGTAATATTCATCTTCAAGAAGCTTAGCTTCTTGGTAATCTGAACATTTGAGACCCTGAACAAAAAGGAGCACAATCCCACCATTTCTTAAGAAGGGGAAAGAAGGAAGAATCCATGAATCACATGGGTTGAAATTTAAAAGAAGACTTAAAAGGAGCTTTATCCTCCAAAATACTAAGAGAAATTGGAAAATGGTCAGATCCTGACACAAGTAGAATAGAGGAGAAAAACTCAAAATCTGAATCCAACCAATTTTCTGAAAGCAAGAACCGATCTAGTCTTTCTGCTGTTTGAGAAAAATCCCTTCTCGTATTTGTCCAAGTAAAAACCCCATTTTGAGATTTACAATAAAAAAGACTCATGTCAAAAATGAAATTCCCAAAATCTTCCATAATTCTTTTATTCGGTAAAATCCCTCCACATTTCTCACTTAAGTCCATGATTGCATTAAAGTCTCCCCCAAAAATGACTAAAGACCCCTGTTTCAAAGGGGAAGCAATCCTTTTCAAATCACTCCATAACTTATTTTTTTATTGAATCCCAGATGGAGCATAAACATTAATAACCATACCTTAACCTTAGAAATCTTGCTAATAACAAAAAACAACATCCAATTTATAGCCGATGTTACTAATTACACGTCAGTATTATAATTATTCCATAATAATGCTAAGCCTTCTGAAGCACCACAAGCTAAGCAAGAAAGAAAATTCCACCTTGTCTAAGATGAAAAGAGCACATCAGCAGAATCCTTTGACAATTTAGTCTCCTGCAACATAAATATATCACACTTAATTAAATCCATCTGGGACTTAATCAAGTGTCTCTTGTTAGGGGCATTTAGGCCCCTAACATTCCAAGAGATAATCTTCACTGTCCTCGAGGGGAGACTGAAGCTCCCCTCTTCTCATTGTCCAGATATTTTTTGCTATCTCCAAAGCAACTTTGTAAATTTCTCTTTACAGCCCCTGACCTAGTCACAGGAGGACTAGTCATTGGTTGCTTACCTTTTTTCTGTTTCCCCTTCAATGGAATTGAACTAGACTTTTTAGGTCTACCTAAGGAAAGCGACTTTCTCCCTTGACCAATGCCAGGAGAAAGGGACGGAGTCTTCTATATCCCAACATCAATTTCCATTTGAGTTTGAACATTTTTAGGGGGTCTACCTCATCTAGGAGAACCTACAGATGGTGTTAAGACCAAAGTAGTTTGGACAATTGGAAAAAATTTAACAGATTTTGGAGAAGCTAAAATAGTCGGATTATCATCAGACCCCAAATCCTTAGAAGCAAAAATCTCAAAAGGATTAATTGTTGTAGTAATAGGAAGAGATGAATTAATCCCTCCTAAGTCATTATCAATTGAACAAATAACCCTATCTGCAACCTCCCCTTCAATCTGAGGAGCATGTTGATTAAAAAGATCATTAACTTATTGAACCAATTCTATGTCAGGCACAATTACTTCAGGCATCTCATTAAAACCCAAATTCACCTCCTTATCTAAGTTTACTCGACCCTGATCAGAAGGATTAGAAGCTAGGTTCTTAATTTCTGTAATTAAAGCATAATCTTCTGGTACCTCTACAACAAGAACCTCTAAGTTAATTTCCTTAACCACATAAATTTTATCTATCTTAGAAGAATCCAAAATATTTGATTTAGAAGCTAAAGCATTAACTTGCTTATGATTCAATTCTAACCCAGAATCAATTTTATTCAATACAGAATGTAAACCAATCTCATTATTAGAAACAACATTATGAGAATGTAACTTTGACTCGGAACCCCCCATGTTAGAATTCGATTGTGTAACAATAATGCTTGGATGAACACTAATAGAAAGTTGATGAGAACCCCTTTCTTTAGGGTTATTATGAATATGACAAAGGTTATTTACACCCGACAGACCCGCAGACAACAATTCAGGAGAAGACTTAGGAACAGATCCAACTACCTGAAGATTCTTCTTAAAGTAAGAAGTTCAGAATCCAACCTCTAATATTTTGACACCATATCCCATCCTGAGACTTGATATTGCAAGTACGAGGATGCACATTTTCAGGATTAACCAAAACACAAATTTTTACCAGAACCTCCCCCTCCAAAAAATCCATTTTGGATGTGATAAAGGTACCAAAAGAATTACCAATTTGTTGTGGAACATCCAGGTCCATGAATTCAAAAGGAATCTTTGGTAAACCATACCAAAAAGGAATTAATTTCCTATTCGACCAAGCAGGAACATAAAAAGGTTTCCAAGCTGAAACAAAAAGTAAATGCTTCCCAAACCAATGATGGGCAGAACCCAAAACCCTATCACAAACCAAAGGTGAATCAAAAATAATAATGAAAGTATTTGCAGATAGTAACTGAAAATAATGCATATCTGCCCATCGTTTTTGCAATTTATTATAAAGCTTTGACAAACTAATCTGATCCCCCAAAATTTCCCCAGAGATAGCATTTGAATGCAAACAATACACTTTCTTATCAACATAAGATCCTAACAGATCAATACAAGGAATCGGCACCCAAACTGGAGATGAAGAGACGGGTTCAATAGGATTTCTTACCTTCTCCTTCTCTAGACTAGCTTCCTTAGGGTTAGAATGTACCTTACTCCCCACTTTCTTCGCAGAAACTGAAACCCCAACATTTTTATCCACATTTCCTGAATCAACGACCTGTGCAAATGTTCGTTTATCTCCCCGAACATTCCCCCATTTCAGTTTTGAATTTGATTTCTTCTGAAACCTCTTACCATAGAAATCAAGCCCCCGAGTGAAATCTATCTTAGAAAACTGCCTTTGAGGGAAATTACGATGTCTTCCAAAAAAGCCCTAAAAATGCCTAGAAATTGGCCAGAACCAACCCTTCTGTCCTACTTTACTGACTTGCAATGCCTTATCTTCCCAACGACCTCTGGTATAAACCCACTGCGGAGTGTGTGGTGGATCCTCCTAGGCCACATCTGCCCAAGACCCCAAACGCCGATTGTCCTTTATAACCCACGAAAAACCCCATATGGTTGTTACATGTTATTTTTAGAATGTTATAATTTTATTTTATTGAGATAATAGAAAGCAAGTGTTTCCTCTCGCATTTTTTGTTTATTTCTCTATTGTTGTTGTGTGTTTGGGTTTATAAGGGGAGTTCCCTTCATCACTTAATCTCCCTTTGGAGGTGAAGTTCCTGTTGGGACTACTGTCGTTTATGACTAAATATGTGCGGTCAAATAAAAAATTGTTATTCTCTCAATCAGGTTATTAATTTTATTAGTATTTATTTTTCCCTTTTTCGCATCTTGTCAATGGCTCCTTTTAAATCCATTCGCTCTTGGGTGCTTATTGGGTTCTATTTGGCATATTTCTTTTGTTCAAATATATCATCACATGTGTATCCATTCCATTTCTTTATGCTATTTTTAACATATTTTAAAACATTTTGGAAATTTATTTATATAGTGGTCCGTTTATCCCAATATTCCACCATTTCATTATGAGGCATTTTTAAATTAGGATGAAGATTCAAGGTACACTCAAATCTAAATAGGTGAATACTTATTGTTTTTTATCCTTCAAGAATAATTGACATGTGGTAAAACCTAATTTTGAGGAAGTAAGAGATATTGCACTTGTCCATAATGCACTAATCTGTAGATATGAGAATCACCTAAATAAGATTCCTTCTAGCACTTTTTTTTACCAAGTGAAATAAGATCCTTCCAAATCTATGTCTAGGAGACCACTCTCATAAAGAAAACTAGCAAGGTCACTTATGATGTTAAAGTATTTATTTAGAGGGGTATAAAGAGGTATTGAAGTCCCTCAACGCTATGCATTTGAAACCCTTTAATTTTTGTTTGAAAAGCAATTAGATTATCCCAAGTTTTCCTTCTCTACTATTTGATGTTGAGTGAATATATGTTGGAAAGGATCCAATTTTAATTATTAGGTTTTACTTTGAATTGAAAGTTTAAGTAGTTCTTATATTTAGAGATAAGTTACTACTTGCTTCACATCTATAGTATAAGTAAATATAATATAGTATATTTATTTAAAACCTTAATATATATCATTTTCTAATATTTATTTTAAAATATAAATCAATTTATAATATTTTTAAAGAGAATTTTTTTTTTAATTTTTAAAATATTTTTACTATAGATTTTTAGAATAGTTTTTAATATGAATTGAGAAAAGTTAATTAATTTAATTTTTAGAACATATTTAACAAGATAACCTATCCAAGGGGGATTTCAATTTCTTGAATGTTGTTCTTTATGCAAGCAAGAGGAAGAAAACATTTCTCACTTATTGCTCCACTATACCTTCACAAAAAAACTTTGGGCTTTGGTGTAGCAAAAGTTGTATGCTCCTTGGGTCATGAATGAGAACCTACAACAATTTTTTATGGACTCGTGAGGGTCCTCCCATAACACTTTGATTAAATAATTATGGAGACAAATTCCACCTCATCTCAGCTAGAGCATTTGGAAAGAGAGGAACAATAGGATCTTCCATGATTTGGAAAACCCTGTTGAGGAGGTTTTCATATCCTTCTCTAAACTCCTAATGGATAACCTCTCTGTCACCACTTTCCCTTGCCCATCCTTTCCCCCCTGGAAAACTTGCTATATCTATCCTTCTCAATTTTTGTTTGATGACAAGATTCCTAAGAATTGGGGCCTACTTAGCTCTTATGCCAAATTAAACAAAACTAAAAGGATGCAAAGAAGGATCACTAGATGGTGTCCACCTAGGTTGGGGTGGTTTAATTTGAATTTCGATGGTGCTGCAAGATAGTCTCTGAGTGAGGTGGCTATGAGGGAAATCATAAGGATGCATATGGGGGAAATGGTGGCAACTTACTCTTGGAATTTGAAGGGAAGTATAAATTATTGGCAATTGATACTCATCTGGTAAGGCTCATGGCATTATGGGTTATCATTTATGGCAACTCATCATCCCAGGGTAAATGGTTTCATTGTTTGGTTAACCAGAATACATTGCACTTAACCACTATTGGTATTCACATTGCTTTACACTAGCACCGGCATTCATTTCATACCCAACTAAGTCCTGATCCTAGTAACATGTCCAGATCTGGGTAACATGTATATAGAACCTGGTAATGGAGAGGACTCGGCTAAGGAAATCTTTTGGTCCCGATTATGTCTTCATGGATTTTGGTGGTAATATTTGATGGCCGACATGGTCATTGGATTTATTTTTGATTTTCATTATGTTTCGGCAGCCGACTTGTTTATATTTCTTATTGAAGCCGACATGGTTAAGTTAGAAGGATATTTAATAAGATCACCTCAAGGATAGATCATATATATTAGATGGTATGTGATCTTTTGATTGTGAATATTTCAGTGAGTTTTGGTATGTGATTGGAAGTGACTGTGTGTAGTTTCACATGCACAACTTAACTAATAGAAGAACAGAGTATCAAAGAATAGGTATATAGAGAAGGATATCAGAGAATTCACCAAAACTTATCTAGCATGGTCAGATGTTATTTATAAATTCATTTTCATTTGTAAACACTTGTAAGTGTTCAGTAAGTCAGTGAGACTTCCTATATTTTGTGTTTGAGTGGTGAGCTCTAGGCGGTTGGCCTTTCTACATGTGCAAACCCTCTTATGTAATATGTGTATACCTTGATCAAGTATATACATATTGTGGGTATCAGCCCCACCGTGGTTTTTCCCTTTGTAGGGTTTTCCACATATAAATCTTGGTGTTATGGTGTTGCCTTTCATTATGTTATTTTGTGTATACATTCTAGTTTCATTTAATGTTAACTGGTTAATAAGGAATAAGTTCAAAACTAACTTTACCGGTAGAACACTGATTCACGCACCCCCCCCCACCCCGCCTCTTAGTGCTCTTGGATTCCAACACAAACAACCAAGCTGAAGGGATGGCCTTACTTTAGGGACTCAAAGTTGTCCTCTCACTTGGATTGAAGGCTTTAATCATTGAAGGTGATTCCAAACTCATAATTGATGTTGTTAAGGGACTCAACAAGGTTAACTCTATTGAAGGGAAAATCAAATACATCCACAAATTTCTTCTGAGCACTTTGTAATTGGTCATGTCTATAGAGAGGGCAACATGCCTGTTGATGCTTTGGCGACGTTGGGCTTCCAAATCAAATGATGAAGATGCTAGAGGAGGAAGGATTCCCTCTCAAATAATATTCAAATACTCTTGTGTGGAGATTCCCTGGCATGGGATTCAAATTAGTAACATCCATCTCTTTGGGAGTAGACTTCTATAATAAATAATCATTTGGGTTGAGGGCTACAAGTTTGAATGTCGATGGTGGGAAAATTTGAATAAGGTGATGTGTTGGCTGAGGATGATGTGGACTCTTAGGTAGGTGTGGAATAGTCATGTTGAAAGTGGTAGCTCATTTTCACTAATCTGGCATGGGGTCCATCATTTATGTCATGCGAGCCTTTTAGTTTGCTACAATATGATGCACTAGCATCATTGTCATGAGACGCATGGGAGACGAAGTAATAATGACAAGGTAATTTCTAGGGAAAGAAAGACTATAGATATTAATTATATTATCACATCTTACTACATGTCATGTCATTGGCATGAGCAGATGATTGAGGAAAGATACAAGAATTTTTATGACCTTGATGGCTCGTACAAGATAAGATTAAACATTTACTATTGCCATTTTGGGACTGAGTTCACAAAAAAAATTTGTATTCCTTTATTTTTTTGTGAAATTTTCTTACTACTTTTAGAATGGGGGGAGACCATGTGCATGTTGAGCTAGATAAGACAGATGAGTTCATGAATATTGAGATTGTATGGCACATTTGTAAGAGGGAGGGCTTGATGGCACCTTTAACTCTTGAAAGGGTTTGACAAGGAATTGTCTGTACAATTTTCCACCTCCAAGGTCAATAGGAGAGTCACATTGGGAGGAATTTTGTTTGAAGTCAGTGAGGAGGCGATTGCGTAAGTGACTCAGTTTTCCATGGAAGGCAAGAAGTGGAATAGAACTAGTCATATGGAGAATAGTGAAAGCCTAAGCAGTTTCTTTCAAAGAAGCCCCAGTCAAGCTGGAAGGTGGATATGTGAGAGACGAGTTGCCTAGCCACTAGAAAATGATATGCTTGATGATAATGAAGTATTTTACTTTGGAAAGATGCTTTAAAGTTTACTATTTTTATCATATTCCACTTCTAAATCACTTCAGGAATCATGACATTATCTCCTTCCCATTTTACTTATTTCACTCCTTGGAACACTTTGTTAAAGAGGTCCTAAATCCTAAAAACCAAGATAAAAAACATGTTCCCTTGCACCAGGGCTTGATTTATAGACAATATTCCTTCCACGTGGCTTTGTGTCTACCTAGGAATATCATGGTAATGGAAGCCCCTACCTTGAGTACTCCCCCCTTTTTAATTGGTGTGTCTAGTGCCTAGAAGAAATAATGCATTCACCAATCTAAGGCCGCTTTCATCGCTTCCCCTAAAACCACCTCTACCTCAATGGTCATTATAAATATTGGTGCATCTAAGGACCAAAAGCCCTTAACAAACAAGAAAAAAGGAAAGAATACTAGCCATTGCAAGAAGATTACTATTCTCTAGAAGAGTCGAGCAAGGAGGAGGAGGATGGGAGGGACATAAATAGAAAGAACAAAGCTAGAAGAAGGTTGAATAGGCTAACCTCTCTTAGTTTTGGGGAAGGTAAAAGCTTAAAGCTTCTTGATTATGGCTCAGAGATGAAGAAGAAGAACAGGGGAAGGATTATGAGGAAGAAGAGGAAGAGGAGAATGCAGGTGGTGCTATGGAGGAATCGGATGAGAACCCAAATAATTCAATGAACAATAGCTAGGTTGAACATGGGAACCCAACTAGGGATGAGAAATTGAGGAGGTCACCATGAATGAGGACACCAAAGTGACTATTGAGGGTGAAAGTTGCACGGGATGTCAAAGGGCTGACAAAGAGCTGAAGGTAATGGGAGAGAAATTGTGTATGTTGTAGGACAAATTCCTTGACCTAGAGAAGAAGATGGGCAACATCTCCAAGTTCAGCCTTCGAGTTATGCACAATTCGATGACTTCCCTTTGTTTAATGCAAGATAAGATTTTGGGCAACATGGCAGTCGAGGACGACATCCACAAGGAGCTCTTTAAGTTCCTAAGGATTGGAATAATGTCTTGTTGCAAGCGAGCTATGGTGTCAAGAAACTTAGTGATGTTTAGTGCCGTAAAAAATTATTCAAAGATAAAAAAATTTATATAAAAAATTATAAATTAAATATTTTTTTACCATTTATATTTTTCTTAAAACATCAAATGAAAGACATTCAATTATTCAAACCATCATTAAATTTTCATATGATAAAGAAATTTGACCACACACATCCAACAAATATAAAATATAGAAAGCTATTAATGCACCATATTAAACTACCTCTTTGGAAAAAAAAAAACTATTGACATAGCACCTTAAATTGACATAGCATCATTCAAGCTAATGATGCATCATACTATCATAATTTTCTTTTTTTTTAAATTATTGCAAGTGCACAATTATAAAGCTCATAAAGAGGAATATCAATGTCAAATTAGATAAAGTAATCAAATTTGTCTAGTGAAGCCCAAGATAAGATAACTTCTAAGAGTTTGAAATAATTATTTTTCAAAAAAATTATTATTATCATAGAGTTCTCTCCTTTTATAATCTTTTGCATGTCCTTTTTTAAGGAAAGATTAAATTAAGAAGAGGTTCTACTCTATTTTTTTAATATTATGATTTAAATTAATTTTTTTATTAATTTAAAACTATTGTATAAGATAATATCTATTTTTCAAATATCTTTTATTTATACTTTAGGTTCATTTATTTATTGATTTATTAATTTAAAATAAAAATTCTTATAATCTTAAAATTAGATATTTTTTTATTTTTTATTTAAAATTTTTAATTGTATAAGATAATATCTATTTTTCAAATATCTTTTATTTATACTTTAAGTTCATTTATTTATTGATCTATTAATTTAAAATAAAAATTCTTATAATCTTAAAATTAGATATTTTTTTATTTTTTATTTAAAAAATTTATATGACATCAATCTAGATATTATTTTGTACACATTAAAAGTTAAACTTGTGTTTCAATTATTTTAGATTCAATCATGTAGGTTGTACATGATGGATTTTGAATATATACCTTAATCTTAGTAAAATAATAAATAAAAAAATTCTACTAAAAAATATTGAAGTTCCAAACCAAACTTCAACATCAAATGCATTCATCAATAAAAAGATTTTGAAAAATAATTTTGTTTACTCATTTTATGTGAATCATGTATGTAAAAGTTTTGGCTTATGATATGCTTTTTAAAAGGAGCATTTTTTTTATTTCTTATAATTAACCAAATTTCACTATGTAGGTATTAGAATAAACTAGTATACATATTGTACTCGGGGGTAAAATAAGCGTAAATTGCATAATCAGATATCAAAGAGTGAATCACAACTCTAATCTAATCAAAATATTACTCCTAAATTACAATGGAATAATGCAAAATCAATTGAATTGTGAAATGAAACTAATTAAAAGCTCCCTCAATTGACATAGCAAGGCTTCCATTGCTCTTCTCCATTGTTGTTGATGTAGATGGCTTTCACGTATTGCACTTGATTTCCTGCATAAGATGAGCAACAATTTTGAAGACTATGATTATGTGATTTTGTGATTATGTGATCCCGTGATTCTATGATTCTATGATTCTACATTGAATTGAGAAAAGAGGTTGAATTTATAGATTTTCAACACAAAGGGGGTGAGGATTTGAACTCAACTGTTGATTGATAGTCAACTAAAATTGATTGATCAGTGAACTCAATAGATTGATCTGTTAACACGATTGATTGGGGAGCCAACTAAATAGATTGGCTAGTGAACTTAATAGATTAGCTAGTTGACTGAGATGATGAGTCATATGACTGAATTGATTGGTTAGTCAGAAAAGATGATTGAGAGTGAAAAGGGGATATTGGAGAGTTAACTAAGTTAACTAATTAGTTAACCAATTTGATGAACTAGTTCTGATTTTCAACGTGTTGTAGGAGATTAACTTGAAATTCAATTTCATTTTTATTTGCATTTGAGTTTGGGTTTTCGAATGCTAAAATGCACATGAGATTAATTGAAATTCACATTTGGTGAAATGAAATTAATTGGAATTAGGTGAAATTCAAATTTGGGAAAAGATGAAATGAAATTAGATGAAATTAATTGGAATTAGAATTTGGGGAATCAAAGGAATAATAAATTAATTAAAATAATTTAAATGAAATTATTTAAACATTAGAAATGAGCTTAATTAAATAATAAAGATTATTTAACTAAGGAGTAAATTGCAATTAATTAAATAATTAGTATTAATTAATATTTGAGATGGGTTTGAATGACGAAATGATTAAAGAATGGAAATTGGATAATTAGTAATGTAGAATGTGATGATTTGAATTAGTAAATTAGCGTAATTAAATAATTATAGAATTGCTTAATTAAATAGATGAATAATTAGTATGCCATCAATGAGACATTTTTAGGTGTCTACATTTGCCCCTCTTTGAGACAATGTCGAAACAACATTGTTTCAAAGAAAATAAAAAAATTATGCCCCGGTATGCCTCAGTGACACTAGGGTATAATGCCCCCTTGAGAGATTGTTTGTGCATTGAAGGCATGAATGATCTCTCGAAAGAAAAAGAATGTTAGATGAAAGATGAAAGAATGGTTAGCTTGGTGACATGAATGAGTTTGATTAGAGGAAAGAACTAGTTAGAATGATTTGTAGATTGATTGAATGATAAGATTGATGTGATTGATAGGATAAAGATAAAGTCTGGTTTCAGGAAGGACACATCTTGTATAAGACAAAAATGATCAAAACGTCTGGTTTCAGGAAGGATACATCATGTATAAGACTGATCTGTCTAGTTTGAGGAAGGATGCGTCCTGTATAAGACAAAGATAGATAATAAAAAATATCTCATTTCAACGAGGATACATCCTGTCTAAGATGAAGATAGATAAAAATTAGATGAATGATAAAATATGATGAAGGTGAGGAATAATTGATTGATACATAGAATAGTTGATGTGAGGAAATGAAAGAATTATAGATGAAAATATTGGAATTAAGTGATGAGAGAGATCATGTTAGAATGATTGGAAGAATTGAAAAGGTTGATTTAAGAAAAGATTCTTGATGATAGAATGATCTTGATTGAGACAATCAGCATGATAAGATCAGAAACAATTGGTAAGAAATGAAATGATATGATTGATGATGAATAGTCTTCTTATCTTTATTCATAGTGCAACACATTTTCATCACTGAACCTTATTATGTAGCAATGAAGCTATGTACATCAGGGTATAGGAACCAAGATGCAAATATATCCCATTGCAAAGAAACAAACATGTAGCAGACAAGGAATGAACCCTCCATTCTGGGAATAGCGTTAGGGGTTGAGGTATGTGTGGCATTCATAAGTTGAATTCTCCTATCATAGACACCCACTAGAGAAATTGCCCCAGAACTTCATTGGTTCAACCACAAACAACAAACAAAGAAAAATGATCATGCCCATCCTGGCTCCTCTAGTCACTTTTTTTTTTGGACATCCTTGAGTAGCTAAAAGCAATGATCTTCGCCAATTTGGTAAAAAGATTCAACCAAGATAAACAAAACTCAGTAGTTGGACTAGCTGTAACTTTGCTTTGATATGTTTGATGTGATTCGATAGATTAGACAGTCGATCAGCTTGATTGCATATGTTTTGACAAGATAGTTATATCCTTTGTTTAACTTTGTGCGAAGTGTTTGTTGGATATTTGCTAGGGTGTTTGATTCTTGCGAGACAATTAATTGCAAGTTTTTAAATTGATTTTTCAATGTTTTTGTATTTTATGGATTGATATTTGAATGTTTTTGGATTTTTGATGTTTTTTGATGTTTTTGTCCCTTTCAAGCAATTGCGGTGGATTTTAGCAATTGTGAGAATTTTGATAGCAATTGTGTAGGATTTTAACATCAGTTGCGAATAAATATTAGCAATTGCATGGGATTCTAACATCAATTACAGATTTCCATTTTCTAGGCTTGATTTTTCAATGTTTTTTGTATTTTTTATGTTTTGTGATGTTTTTGTTTTTTTTAACTTTTTATGTTTTATATTTTTTGATATTTTTACAATTTTTTTGTTTGATTTTGAGTTTTTCGATGTTTTTGTTTGATTTTGAATTTTTTGATGTTTTTGGTATTGATGAAACATGACCTGCCATTAATTGATAAAGACAAGACTAACTTGGACAAAATCCGGCAGTCATATTGATCTATGTCATTGTTTTAATTTGTGTGATCATTGATAGGAATGTTTAGTTTCAAAGAGTGAGTACCCTTAATAAGACCAATCTGTCTGGTTTCAAGTGTACCCTTCCTTGTATAAGACATGTTGATGTTTGATAAAGTTTGGTTGATAGATTGATTAACAAGACATGTGATCAGTTTGATTGTAGACTTTGAGAGTTTGCCAGTTGTTGGTTTGATTTGATGGATGGCCCATTATTTCTTGCTTTGATTTTTAGATTTATTGTTTAATTTTCGAGTTTTAATGGCTTTTTCCAGGACATTTTCTGATTTTTTGGATTTTTCATGACATTTTTTATTTTTAGAGATTTTTTCATGCTCCCAGTATGTAGACCTATGATGACATCATGATTTAGGCGATGTGTATGGAGACAATGATTTTTTTATATGAGTTATGCTAATGCAGGATGCATGAAAAAAATGTAGTTCCTATTCGAACAAGGATGAGTATGTGTGTCTTTCATTCTAAAATGCACTAATTGGATTAAAGGTGCGAAATGTTTTAGAGATAGGAGTTCAATCCATTCCCAAAATACTTAGACCATCCAACCTAACACACTATGTAACCAAGATTTATGAATGGAGGTGCATAAAACTTCTCCATCAATTCTTGAAACTTTGATCTTCTTTTGCCCATGCTTGTGCATTTGAGTTCATTCTAACTCTTATAACCATCAAAGACCCTTGGAATCCTATGTGGCTATCTATGTGAGTTATTCTGACTTCAAAAGCATCTTGGATAGAGCCTCGCTGCCAGCAAGATTTTAGGGCTCCGATGAGGTTATGCACTATAATCTCTCAAATATTGCTCCATTCCTAGCAGGTGTCCATAGCCCTGATGGAGTTATTTGTATGTTCCCATAGTCAAGATTTTGTTGCACTTGTATGTGTCATATTTTAGTTATATATCTTTGCTCTTTTTTCTTTGAGATGGATATTGGCATAACACTTTTTTGTTTTTTCTTTTCTTGCCTTTATGTAAGTAATGAAACCTACTTGGGTATGACAATTACAACGGTGTTGAAGCAGAATATTGGATTTTTCACTAGCCACATGACCAACTAGGTATCTATAATGAATTAGAGCTATTGATTAATGTGTAAGATATAGCAATTGATATATTTTGGGTAACAAGACTTGATAGTGAAACTTCTACCCAACCATAGATAAAGCTTAATCACAAGGTGATGTTGAAGATAAATGACTAAAGACCTCCTAAAGACTTGACAAACAAGCATCTAGGAAATGAGATAACTTTCGTTCCTTTTAGTGTAGACAAGTAAATGACTTAGACAATCATCATGTTTTTATTGATGCAACTATATGAGAAAGAAATAATGATATGCAGCTATATGTTGTGCAATGGTGATGTAATGCCCCGCCAGGAAACCCCAAAGGGTTTAAGTTAAAAACACTCAAATAGAGTGTAAATATTTTTTATTTTTTATATAATAATAATAATTAAGAGAGTTAATATAATAAGTTACAACATTAAGATAATTTGGAGTTATCTGAAACTTAGATAACACAACGAAAGGCTAAACGAACCTAAGGAATTTCCCAACGCGATTACGTACCTTACACCTAACTCAACTTGCGTCAATTGATCCAATAAGATGGATAACTTAATTACGGGATAATGCATGAGACATGCTCATATGTATGTTCAATGAATTGACGTCTTAGAATTTTAGGAAGCGTTCATTTATTTTGGGTGGGTAGGAGGCCATCGTGAGGTTATTTACTCAATGCACATTAACACCTAATTAATTTAAGAGGCCTCCCTTAAGGTTCAATGCGATTAATATATCAAAGTTCATTCATTGGTTTTAAGATAACCACCCACAACTGATATCATCCTTTATAATTAAAATTAAGGTTAATAAGATGAGATTCATTCATTAAGGATTTAACTACCATTAATAGAGTGAGGTTCCTTCATTTGAATTCAAGCATAACCAACTAATGAGTCATAGTTTCTTTATGGAGGATAGATTGTAAGTAGCCATAGAGTACATTCATTGAAGCTTTAATAATGCTAATAGATGGTCTCAATTCTTTAAGGTGAAAATGTATAGGAACACATGAGTTCATCCCTTTAATTAAAATATAGTTAGCGAGATGATATTCATTATTATAGGATTAAAATATAAGTTCATAGTGACATTCTTCCATTAGGATTAGAATATAAGTAACTTAATGTGTGTCACTCTTTTAGTTAAAATAAAGTTAATATGATGAGATACTTTTACTAAGATTAAGATATAAACAACTATACGAATACTTCCCTTTTCAGTTCAATTTAGCAATCATAAGAGATTCTTTTATTAGGGTTATAATTATGGATAAATAGTTGAGTTCACCCAATTATCAAGTTAGTTTGGTAAGAATTATCTGTTAAGATTAAAATGTGAAACAACTAAACAAATTCATCCGATATAGTGAAACATAATTAACATGGCGATACTCATTTACTAATATAAGAAGGTAAATATCTACATGAGGTTCATCCTTTAGATTTAAACTTAGAAATTATAACACTAATTCTAACTTTGTTTCCCAATCACATTCGTTCATTTTACAAGCTTAATAACAAGTTAATCCAATAATGGTAACCTAGCAAGATTCTTTCCACTATTACTACTTCTAATTAACATAAACAAAATATTTTTCCATAATCATAATTACAATGTTTTATGACCTGATTTCTACATTTATCAAGATGACTAAAATTATACCCTTTGATTTAGCTTCATTAAATTCCCATCATACACTTATGAAAAGCAACCATACATGATAGCTTATAATATGAAATAAAGAAACAAGACATCACATAACACGGATATGATCTCGGAGTTCACCCCTAAAAGGCTACATCTCTGGGTCTGCTCAACTGCAAGACCCCTTTGCCATTTAATATAGTTAGGAATACATACAATTACATGTCTTTTACATCTTTGCCACTTAAGCGAACACAACCAATATACAACAGCCACCTCGGTTGATAATTACATAATGATCCCTTTTGAAGTGGATCCTACTAAATACATCAAAGCAAAAACAAGGATTTCTTAACTATCAGTACCCTAAATGGAGACTTGACCGACTATGACCAGACTAAAGCAACCAGATGACAGGGACCCAACATACCTATCAAGGATGTGCTATTATTATAGACATAACGATTACCAAAATATTAAGCCATGCTCAAGCATTAACGGGTAAATACAACATTTTCTGAAGTTGTCTTAAACATCTAAACAGATTATTTAATCCTTAGATAAACACCAATGACAAGTTGGTTTTACAAAAATAATCTAGCCCCTTCTCTAACTGCACAAAAATTACCCTTTTACTATATAAGAACAAAATACATTAAGAGTGAATAAAGAAATGGGAAAATCATTTCCGAGCTAAATTAAGCTTCTATTGCATACATTTAAAATTTAAAGACTAACACCACCATTCGATTTACTCATTAGCATCTAAATGAGAGTCCCAATATTTTCCCACTTAAATGAAATAAAAACTAAATACACATTTCAACATTTGTAATTATAATGAAAGTCATTGCTGAATTGAATTCCAAAAATCAATATTAATAATATATGCTAAATAGATATTATCTATATTAGCATATATTTATATATATATATATATATATATTTATCCTCTTTTTTATTTTTTTATTTAAAACATTACTTACTAAAATAAAAGTTTCAACTCACATTTATAATATAAAATATTACTAATAATAAATTTATATTACTAAGCATTTTCCCCCTTTTTTTTATACTAAGCAAACTCCATAATCAAGTTCTAACTTTAAGTAAAATACTAAATAAATAAAAAAACAATTAAAAATTAGATGGCAGCCAAACCCTAGGCGGCCAAACCCTAGGGCAGCCGTGCCCTAGCCGAAGAGGCTGCGGCCTCCATGGAGGACTCAAGCCCCTCGGCCTCCACCTACAGTGGAGATGAGGGTACTGCGGCCACCGTGGGGGTCGCAGGCCCTTCGGCTCCCCACACAGTGGTGCCGGGAGGAGCTGCGGCCTCCATGGGAGACGCAGTCCCCTCCGGCCCCCACTGTGTGTGGGAACCGGGAGGAGCTGCGGCGGCGCCGTGGGGAGGGGCGGGTTGAGCTTCGTCTCCCCTCCCCCCCGAAAACCCCAATTTTAATTTTCCCCCCTTTTTTTTTGGTTTATTTTTTTTTGTATACATTTTTTGATATAGTTCAGTTTCGATTTTTTTTAAAAAAAATTGAGTAAAACTAAACGGAATGATAAAAAAAAAACGTAAAAACCCCATACCCCATTTTTTCACAGTCACAAATATTTTCCAGTTTGTTCAAAACAACTGTATGGGAAATTATTTTCTCAGCTAGTCTAAAACACAGAATCCATTAAAACCAAATTTTTTTTGACCAAAGAACAACCCATTTTTCCAAAATTGAAATCTATAGTTTAACAACAATCATGGAGATTTGGAGTAAGAATCTTCAAGAACCAATTTCAGAGATATACCCAAAATTTTAAAAGGAAACAAAGGTGCATTCGAATCCTACCTTTATCGCATTTCCGGCAAGAATTTTTTTTTGAAGAAGAGCTCCACCTGCAACTCAAAGAAAAACTCCATTTTCTCTAAAATCCCCCAATCTCTCTTCCAACACCATTTTTTTTTTCCAAAAAAAAATGACCAAAGGAAAGAACCCCCAAAAATATTTCAAAAACTAGGTTAAAATGAGAAACCCTCTTTTTTTGACCTAATTTTCAATTTCGAATTTAGGCATTTATTTTTAAAATAAAAGAAAATGAAAATGGAAATCATTCCTTTCCACTTTTCAATACATCTTATTCGCTTTTCTATTTAAAATTAAAATGCTTCTATTTCTTATTTAATTCTAATTTTAATTTCTCCATATTACTTTAGCCAACATTTATATTTTGAACTGTTAACAAGGGTAAGGTATTTAGGTTAATTTAAATTTCCAAAACTCAATCCTTTATACTCTATCAACTTCACAAGTAAAAAAGAACAATTTCCTTTAAATAATAAAATTTACCCTTTCTTTTCCAAAATGTGAAAATGATAAATTTATTTCTATTTCCCAATGACTTTAAATCTTTCCTTTCTAAAAACGCATAACTAATTGAATTTCGTTATTTAAAATTAACTATTAAATTATCTCGCTACAACATAATAAAGCGACCTTTTTTAATAAATGACTAATCTCATGAAAGAAACCTATTTATTCTAATTTTCTCAACTACAAATGCATAAATGAACACATTAATCCAAGTTAAATACTTTAAGCTTGCTACAATTATAATTAAAGCAATCTCTTTAAATTAACGATTAATCATATAAAAGAAAACCACCTATTTTAAATTTCTAAATTACTAATGCGTACATCTACTCATCAAATTGAATTAAATACTTAGGATAACAAACTCCACTTACCCTGCGCAAGGCACACAAATCGAGGAAGTCCACCAAATCACACGACACGCAACCCAATGAAAAGAAAGCCCCATGAACCACACACGATGCTCACTTGACCATGGCTAAGGAAAGATGAGAGTTTTATGACCCCCAAATCCGAATTCTAAGGATGGAGGAGGTATACTCAACCCTACGAATCCCGAAGGAGATGAACCTCGCCCTAGGCAGTGTTGTACCTGCAATCTCCTGCACCCATGAATCACGCAAGCATACATATACATATACATATTCAATGAAGGCATTAGCTCAAGATTTATCACAAGAGTTAGGAAACAATTACATTTACACAAGAATCGATGCAAGAGCACAATAATAGGTATGCACAATTATTTATATTATCTAAACTACACATTGCATCACGGTTAACCTACCATTCAAAAATGCCACATAGGAAGTCAACCAAGGTCAAATGGGTTTTACAAGGCCGACTAGGGTAGGGGCATTATAGGTGATATGCAAGCAACTATGATGTAGTCTGAAATGAAGATATGCAATGCAATGAAGATATATATAAATGTAGTACTCAAAATTGAAATGAACCCACCATTAGATGTAATATATTTTTATGTGCATGCTATTAATGGGATTAGGGAATGGATCTCCCTCCATTGTTTGAAAATGATAAGTGCTATTTCCAATTACTTTCATTGTGACAAAAGGACCTAACCAGTTAGGCTCAAATTTTCCTGGTTTTTCATACTAAATGAGGTTCCTTTGATTTTCCTTAAGAATGATGTCTCCTATTTTGAAGCTACGTGGGCTGACTCTTTTGTTGTATCTTCTTCTCATTCTATTTTGATATCCTTGTAAATGATTCAGAGCACTTTGTCATTTTTCGTCTAGGAATTCTAGTTTTTGCAAACATGCTACTCTATAGTCTTCTTCTAAGATAATGTTTTTCAGAGAGACCCTTAGCGATGACAATTCTACCTCGATAGGAAAAATAGCTTTTGAACCATAAACCAAAGAGAACGATGTGGTACCAGTTGCTGTGTGGACACTAGTTCGATAAGCCTAGAGAGCTGGATTCAGTTAGAGATGCCAATCTCATCCACTGTCATTGACAACTTTATTTAAAATTTTCAAAATAGTTTTGTTTGTTGCCTCAGTTTGACCATTTCTTTGGGGATAGTATGGTGTCACAAAACATTATTGGATGTTAAATTGTTCGCAAAGTTCACCCACTTCTTGATTTTTGAAGGGTCATCCATTATTAGTTACAATGCATATGGGTACTCCATATCTGCAAATAATTTAATTCAAAATGAATTTAGCTATTTGCTTTCTTGTTGTGAAAGTAATCAAGATTGCTTCAAGCCATTTTGTGAAATATTCTATATCTATGAGGATAAACTTATGTCCGTTGGAGGAGGTAGGGTGTTGGTATTTTGGTATGGTTTTGTCATTTATTTCAACACCTACTAAACCTTATCAACTCTAGCACTTTGGAGAATCAACAACATTCACCAGCAAGCAAATGACTCATGCGCAGTCACTAGTATCTAATACACTAGCACTTGGAATGGCATGGAAAACACTTGGTTATGTCAAAGACATTGTTTGGACACTTTGTCTTATAGATTTGTTTATTGGTATATTAGTATTAACATATTTGTTGTTACCAACAAATAGGTCTAGGTTATACATCGACAGGCTTATCTTTTCCAGATCAACATGGCACGCTATGGAGATGATTTATTATTGTTGTAAATGCATTAAGCCGACATGTTGAATCAGTTATTGCATCGGGCATTAATTTATTTGTAAATTGATTTTATTGTAATATCCTTTAGAGCCGACCTACTAAAATTGGTCCTAGGTTATGATATAAATGTAAGATCTTATTTGTAAGATCCAATGTGAAAAGCAAAAAAGGATTGTGTGAAGGTATATGCGAGAATAAGCAGAGCTATACACACAGACATCATTTGAAGGTGAAGCAAGGTTTTTATGAAAGCATATCAGAACTACACCGGTACTGAATCTAGCATATGAAGATGGTATTTTGAGCAGTACATCCTTATTGGATTTAACCATCCAATTGTAGTCAGTGTGACTCCTATTTTGTGTTTGAGCAGTGAGCTCTAGGCGCTTGGTCTTTTTGCATGTGTAGACCCCATTTGTATACACATACTATCTGCAGTAGTATCATCTGATTGTGGGTAAGGTTTCCCACCATGGTTTTTCCCCTTTCAGGGTTTCCACGTACAAATATTGGTGTTATGTGTTGTGGATGACTTTGTCTTTTTGTTTCATGCATTAATCCTTACCGGTATTGCAATTAACTAATAAAACTGTCTACCGGTATAAAAGACCGGTTTACCGATATTAAGCATTAAGTTGGTTAAGTTGTTTCTGGTTTGAATTTATTAGACAACTGATTCACCCCCCCTCCCCCCTCTTAGCTGCCTCCGAGACCTAACAATTGGTATCAGAGCCTAGTCCTCTTTTTGCAAAAGTTTAACAGCTTGAGGAGATCCAATGTCTACTAACTATTTTAGGAAGGACAGTCCTAAACTTGATGGAACCAACTATGGCATATGGAAGATCAGAATGAAGACACATTTAAATTGCATTGGAAAGGACATCTGGGAAGTTACAAAGAATGTCTATACTGCTTCTACTCCCAGACAACCTAATCCACCTACCTTGGGAAAAGATGAAGAAAATGATTGCAAAGCAAGAGAAGCACTTTTGAGCGCATTAACAGATCAGCAAATCATGGGAATCTTAGATAGATCAACTGCTAAAGCTATTTGGGATCATTTGGAAACTCTGAATGAGGGAGATTCCACAGTCAAAATTGCAAAACTTGAAAGCTTCCGGGTTAGGTATGAAAATCTGAAAATGGAAGAAGATGAAAGGATTTCTGCTTTTATGGAAAGAGTTAATGAAATTGTTTTGGGTATTAAATGTTGTGGAGGAACCTCAACTGAAGATGAAATTGTTTTAAAAGTTTTAAGAGGATTTCCACAAACATATAAAATGAAGGTTACTACTATAAATATGTTAAAAACAATGCCAAATACATCAGTAACTAGGGATACATTGATTGGGAAACTTTCAGGTTTTGAAATTGAGGAATTTGGTCTTGTTGCTACTATAAAGACAAATTTAGCTTTTAAGGCATCAACATCATTTGCACCATCATTTGACAAGTCTGATTGGAAAGCCTTTTATGCAAGAGAACTTGAGGAAAGCAGGAGAGAAAATGAAGAACTTGAAGCACTATTTGCAAGAAAAATGCCTAAAGGTCCAGTAGGAAGTAAGTATGAAGGTAAAGCACCCTTTAAATACTTTAACTATAATAAGATTGGTCATATGGCTTCTAGATGTCCTGATAGACATGCTAGACTAATAGAAGAAACTAGAAGAACATACAAGCCTAACCCTAAATATCAGAGATACAAATTTAAGAAGAATAAAGACAAATCTTGTTATCTTGCTGATGGAGTGACTGATGATTCTGATGAGGATTCGACAGACAATGGATGGGTTTTTATTGCTATAATAGAAGATCAGCTGGCACCTACTATTCAACCGGTAGAGTAGGCCCTAGCAGCTAAAGTTTAAGTAAATGATGAATGGATCATTGATTTAGGATGCTCACATCATATGACTAGAGATAAAAGTAAATTCTTGAACTTTCAGGAATATAATGGAGGCTTAGTAAGATTTGGAGATGATAAAGCTTGTTTGATCAAAGGTAAAGGTACAATATCTCTTGATGGTAAGCATAATACTGACTATGTTTACTATGTTGAAGGTTTAAAGCATAATCTTTTGAGTGTTGGTCAATTAGTTGAAAAATGATTTCAGTTACAATTCAAAAATGGAAAATGCAAAATCATGAATAGAACCGGTTTGGAAATTGCAACTGGTAATCAAACTAGAGGTAATATCTTTTATTTGAATAACAGTGAAAAGACATGCTTGATTGCACATATTGATGAAAGTTGGCTATGGCATAAGAGACTCTATCATGTAAATTTTGATTGCATGGTAAAAATCAGTACTACTAAGGCAGTTAGGGATTTACCTAAAATTGTCAAACCTCACAATACAGTATGTAAGGAATGTCAATTTGGAAAACGAGTTAGAGCTACTTTTAAAAGTATTCTAGAAAAATAAATAATTCTCTTGACTTAATTCATACTGATTTGTGTGATCCATCTAGAACTAAAAGTTTGCAAGGTGATAGATATTTCATGCTAATCATTGATGACTACTCTAGAATGTGTTGGGTTACTTTTCTCAGAGAAAAATCAGAAGCACTTGGAAAGTTCAAACTATTCAAAGCAATGGTAGAGAATGAAACTGGTAAGAAAATCAAATGTCTGAGATCAATTCAAGGAGGAGAATTTACACCTAAGGAATTTAATACATTCTATGAAGTGAATGGAATCAAAAGACAGCTATCAGCACCCCGGACACCACAGCAGAATGGAGTTGTTGAAAGGAAAAATAGAACTATCTTAGATGCAGCAAGAAGTATGTTATCAGAAGAAAATATACCACATGTGTATTGGAGAGACATAGTAAGTACATTGGTATATACATTCAACAAATTTCACATCAAAGGTGAAACCGATAAGACCCCTCATGAACTATGGTTTGGTATTACTCCTACTCTTAAATATTTTAGAATATTTGGAAGTAAATGCTATATTAGAAGGGATGAGTATATTGGCAAATTTGATCCTAGAAGTGATGAAGGAAAATTTCTTGGTTATTCATCTAAGAGCAAGGCATATAGATGTTTTAACAAAAGATTGCAAAAAATTGTTTAGAGTACAAATGTCAAGATTGATGAACAATTTTGAGGAACTTCAAGGTACATAGACTCTGAACCGGTAGCACAGATTCTAACAAATGAACCTACATTGAACCCACTGGTAGAGAATGAAGATCCAATTACACCGGTATCATCTGAAAATTCCACAGTAACTGAGGAACACCAGCAAACGAAGACACCCCGATATGTAAGACTGATTCACGCTGAAGATCAGATAATTGGAAACAAGTATAAAGGAGCTATGACAAGAGGAAGATTGGAAAATGAAGAGGTATGTCTTATTTCTCAAATTGAACCATCATCAATTAATGAGGCATGTGAAAATAAACACTGGATTAAAGCTATGGAAGAATAATTAGAGCAAATTAAGAAAAATAACATATGGACATTAGTTCCCTGGCCTAAAGACAAAAATGTGATTGGAACAAAGTGGGTATTCAGAAACAAACTTAATGAAGATGGCAAGGTTATCAGAAATAAAGCAAGACTAGTGTGTAAGGGATATTCTCAAAAAGAAGGAATTGATTATAATGAAACCTTTGCACCAGTAGCTAGAATTGAGGCAGTCGGATTATTCTTAGCTTTTGCAACACACAAGAACTACAAAGTATATCAAATGGATTTTAAATGTGCATTTCTGAATGGAGATCTTTAAGAAGAAGTTTACATTGAACAACCTGATGGATTTTATTTGACAGATAACAAAGACATGGTTTGTAGGTTAAGGAAAGCTTTGTATGGGTTGAAGAAAGCTCCAAGAGCGTGGTATGCAAGATTGGATAAGTATCTTTTGAAGATTGGTTTTTCTAAAGGTAATGCTGACAACAACTTATATTATAAAGTGACAAATGATGACATCTTGGTTATAGAAGTTTTTGTTGTTGATATAATCTTTGGAGGAGAAGATGGATTATGTAAAGAATTTTCTATTGAAATGCAGCAAGAATTTGAAATGTCTATTATTGGAGAAATAAAATTCTTTTTAGGATTGCAGATTTTACAGACTGATAAAGGTATTTTCTTGAGTCAATCCAAGTACCTGAAGGAGTTATTAAAGAAATTTGGGATGGAGAACTCTAAACCGGTAACCACACCTATGACTACAAATGACAAATTATCACTAAGGGATGAATCTACACCTGTTAATCTGACTAGATACAAATCTATGATAGGAGGTTTACTGTATTTGACACAAACAAGACTTGATATCATGAATGCAGTATGTATTGCTTGAAGATTTCAAAGTAATCCTAGAGAAAATCATGAATCAATAGTAAAAAGGATTTTTGGGTACTTGCAAGGCACTACAAATCTTGGATTATGGTATCCTAGAGATGAAAACTTTGAATTTTGTGCATACACAGATGCAAATTGGGCAGGAGATATGGATGATAGAAAAAGCACCACTGGCGGAGCATTTTTTCTTGGAAGCAGATTAATTTCTTGGTTGAGTAAGAAACAAAGTTGTACATCTTTATCAACAGCTAAATCAAAATATATTGCAGCAGCAACTACTTGTACACAATTATTATGTCTTAAGAAAATGTTGAAGGATATAAAGGTAAAATGCAAGGAACCTATTACTATCTATTGTGATAACACAACAACAATTGATATATCTAAGAATCCTGTATTACATTCTAAAACCAAACATGTTTCTATCAAACTGAATTTTCTAAGGGAAAATATTGAAGCAAAAGAAATTAAAATGGTTTATGTGAATACTAAAGAGCAGATTGTAGATATTTTCACTAAACCTCTACCTAAGGAGACTTTTGAATATCTTAGAGATCAGCTTGGGTTCATACCCCCACTGGTAGAGACTTAGGAAGTTGATGTTTGTCATCAACCAAAAGAATTAACAGAGAAATCTTTTACTCTGGCTTTGATGAGGAAGCTACTTCTCAAGGGGAGTAGTTGGTATACTGAATTGGTTGGTATTTTGTATCTGAAAAATGGTTTTTATTTCTACTTTGGAATTTGATGTCAAAGGGGGAGAGATTGATATGGAAAAACACATTATCTTTTGGGGAGAGATTATTCATTGGGGGAGAGATTGTTACTCTTTGTATCTGTATTTTGATTTCTGGTTATGATCTCTTTTGGGAGATTGTTGGCTTTTGTTGGCTTTTGGTATTTGGCATTTCTGTTTTGGCACTTTGATGGTTTTTCCATCTTGTGTTGCCATCAATGCCAAAGGGGGAGATTGTTGGTATTTTGGTATGGTTTTGTCATTTATGTCAATACCTACTAAACCTTATCAACTCTGGCACTTTGGAGAATCAACAACATTCACCAGCAAGCAAATGACTCATGCACAATCACCGTTATCTGATACACCAGCAGGGTATAATGATCACCGACACTTGGAATGACATGGAAAACACTTTGTTATGTCGAAGACATCATTTGGACACTTTGTCTTGAAGATTTGTTTATTGGCATATTCGTATTAACATATTTGTTGTTACCGACAAATAGGTCCAAGTTATACACCAGCAGGCTTATCTTTTCCAAATCAGCATGGCACGCTATGGAGATGGTTTATTATTGTTGTAAATACATTAAATCGACATGTTGAATCGGTTATTGCATCAAGCATTAATTTATTTTTAAATTGATTTTATTGTAATATCCTTTAGAGCCGACCTACTAAAACTGGTCCTAGGTTATGATATAAATGTAAGATCTTATTTGTAAGATCAAATATGAAAAGTGAAAAAGGATTGTGTGAAGGTATATGAGAGAATAAGCAGAGCTATACACACAGACATCATTTGAAGGTGAAGCAAGGTTTTTGTGAAAGCATATCAGAACTACACCGGTATTGAATCTAGCATATGAAGATGTTATTTTGAGCAGTACATCCTTATTGGATTTAACCATCCAATTGTATTCAGTGTGACTCCTATTTCTATGTTTGAGTAGTGAGCTCTAGGTGCTTGGCCTTTCTGCATGTGCAGACCCCATTTGTGTACACATACTATCTGCAGTAGTATCATCTGATGGTGGGTAAGGTTTCCCACTATGGTTTTTCCCCTTATAGGGTTTCCACGTAAAAATATTGGTGTTATGTGTTGTGCATGACTTTGTCTTTTTGTTTCATGCATTAATCGTTACTGGTATTGCAATTAACTGATAAAACTGTCTAGAGGTATAAAAGACTAGTTTACTGGTATTAAGCATTAAGTTGGTTAAGTTGTTTTTGGTTTGAATTTATTAGACAACTGATTCACCCCCCCACCCCCCCTCTCAGTTGCCTCTAGGACCTAACATAGGGTTTATTTTCCCTACAAGATCTAATCCCCACTATGAAAATGGCCATGGTGATGTTATTGGTTGAAGATCTTGAGCAAGTGCATGAATCAAGTTCCCATGCTTTTGGCATTTCTTGCATCTTTGGACATACTTGTAAGCATCTTTTTCCATTGTATGCCAATAATAAATTGTTCGCAATAGTGTTTTTGCTAGAGTGGGTCCAGAAGAATGTGCCCCACATATGCCATCATGAACTTCTTTCAAGGCGATTTGTGCCTCCTCAACATTAAGGCAACTGAGTAAGGTGCCATCTATACTTTTTCTGTACAAGATTCAGCAATAATTGAATGTTTTGATAATTTTCAGATGAGTGCCTTCCTTTGATTTCATGAAAGATCAAGAGAAATATATTGATCATGAAGGTATGCATATATATCTCTATACCATGGTGACTCGGGTCCTATTATCATACATACATATTCAGTGGATGGTATTTCATAAGCTGGCACAATGAGTTGTTCCACTTGAAATTCAAAGTGAGTTCCATCGTTTGGAATATCCAAGAGTGAGCCTATCATTTCCATTGCATTTGTTGTCTTGTTTTACGCCCTTGGTATCTGTTCAAATGTTACATTGGTGAAGTGTTGCTTGTATTCTTCCACCAATTATTTGTACGGTGTTAACTTATTATCTTTTGTATTGTAATCATCATTGACTTGATCAATAATAAGTTGTGAGTCTCCAAAGACTTGTAGGTCCATGATCTTCTATTGTAGTGTAGTGTGTAGTCCTACCATCAGGGCTTCATATTCAACAATTTTATTGGCGCAAGGGAAGTTGATCCTGAATGATTTGGGAATCGAATCTTCTTGAGGATTTATGAACAAAATTATTGCTCCTACTCCATGATTTGTGTGAGACCCATCAAAAATAATTCCAGTTTGTTTGTACCGATAGTGCAAATACCGATTCATCTATAAAATCTATCACCATTGGATGACTATCTTGTAGGGGTTCTTCTACAAGTTGATCTTCTATGATTTGTCCTTTTATGGATTTTCTATTGACATATTCAATGTTAAATTCACTAAGTATCATAACCCGCTTTGCAACTCTTCCGGTTAGTGCTACTCTATTCATCAAGTATTTGAGTGGATCAAATTGTGCAATGAGCTGAACTTTATGACTCAATATATAGTGTCTTAGTTTTTGTGATGCAAAAACTACTGCAAGGCATGCTCTTTCTATTGGTGTGTAGTTGATTTCATATCCAATGAGTGTTCTATTGATGTAGTAGGCAACTCTCTCTTTTCCTTGTTCATCATGTTGTGCTAGGAGAGCACCTTAGGAGGAGTTTGTTGCAGCTATATATAGGAGTAATGGTTTCCCATGCACAGGTGTAACTAGAATTGGTGAGGACAAAAGATATTCTTTTAGTGTCTCGAATGCCTCTTGGCATTGTTGTATCCATTTGAATGTGACACCTTTATTTAAAAGATGTTGAAATTGTTGGCACTTTTCTGCCAATTGGGCAATGAAATGCCTTATGAACTATAATTTGCCTTGCAGACTTCTGAGTTGCTTGAGCATAGTAGGTGATGGCATCTCTAAAATAGATTTCACTTTCTTTGGATCTATCTCAATGCCACGATTGGATACAATGAAGCCCAAGAGTTTGTTGGACGTTACTTCGAAGACACATTTTTTTAGATTGAGTCTTACATTATATTGCTCAAGTCTATCAAAGATGCAGGAAAGTGGTCTTCTTTATTATCATTGTCTTGATTAGGAGAGGAGATTGCTTCTCTGAAATATGCAGTTATTGTAATGCCCCACTAGGAAACCCCTAAGGGTTTAAGTTAAAAACACTCGAATAGAGTGTAAATAATTTTTTTTTTTAATAATAATATTTAAGAGTATTACTGATAAGTTACAACATTAAGATAATTTGGAGCTATCTGAAACTTAGGTAACACAGTGGAAGGCTAAACGAACCTAAGGAGTTTCCCAACATGATTACATAACCTTACACCTAGCTCAACTTGCATCAATTGATCCGATAAACTGGATGACTTAATTATGAGATAATGCATACGACTTGGTCATATGTATGTTCAATGAATTGATGTCTTAGAACAGTTAGGAAGCGTTCATTTACTTTGGGTGATTAGGAGGCCGTTGTGAGGTTATTTACTCAATGCACATGAGCACCTAATTGATTTAAGAGGCCTCCCTTAAGGTTCAATGCAATTAATATAACGAAGTTCATTCATTGGTTTTAAGATAATCACCCACAACTGATATCTTTCTTATAATTAAAAGTATGGCTAATAAGATGAGATTCGTTCATTAAGGATTAAACTTCCATTAATAGAGTGAGGTTCCCTCATTAAAGTTTAAGCATCACCAACTAAAGAGTCGTAGTTCTTTTATGGAGGGTAAAATGTAATTAGCCATAGGGTTCATTCATTGGAGTTTTAATAATGCTAATAGAAGGAGCTCAAATCATTAAGGTGAAAATGTATTAGGAACACATGAGTTCATCCTTTAAATTAAGATATATTTAGCAAGATGATATTCATCATTACAGGATTAAAATATAAGTTCATAGTGACGTTCTCCCTTTAGGATTTGAATATAACTATCTTATTGCATGTCACTCCTTTTAGTTAAACAAAGTTAATATGAAGAGTTACATTTACTAAGATTAAGATACAAAAAACTATACGAATACTTCTCTTTTTAGTTCATTATTAGCAATCATAAGAGATTCCTTTATTAGGGTTATAGTTATGGATAAATAGTTGAGTTCACCCAATTACCAAGTTAATTTGGTAGGGATTATTTGTTGAGATTTAAAACATGAATTAACAAAACAATTCATCCAATATAGTGAAACATAATTAACATGGCGTTACTCATTTACTAAGATAAAAAGGTAGATATCTATATGATGTTCATCCTTTAGATTTCAATCTAGGAATTATAACATTAATTCTAACTTTGTTTTCCATTCACATTCATTCAATTTACATGCCTAATAACAAGTTAATCCAATGTTGGTAACCCAGCAAGATTCTTTCCACTATTACTACTTTTAATTAACATTATCAAAATACTTTTCCATAATCTTACTTACAATGTTCTATGAACCTGATTACTACATTTGTCAAGATGAATGATTTTATGCACCTTGATTTAAATTTGTTAATTTCCCATCATACACTTATACAAGATAACAACCATACATGATAACTTAAAGCATGAAACAAGGGAAGCAAAAACATCGCATAACACAGATATGATCTCGGAGTTCACCCCTAAAGGGCTACATCTCCGGGTCTGCTCAACTGCAAGACCCCTATGGCATTTAATATCGTTAGGAATACATAAATTACATGTCTTTTACATCTTTGCCACTTAGGCGAATACAACCAATATACAACTGACACCTCAGTCGGAATTTACATAATGATCCCTTTTGAAGCAGATCCAACTGAACACTTCAAAGCAATTACAAGTACTAATGACTGACGATACTCTGACTAGGGACGTAACTGGCTATGACCAACACAAGAAACTAGATGACAGGGTCCAAGCAAAACTATCTAAGCCTTGCCAGTACTTAACACAAGCGAAAACATAAAATAAACTTGCCATTTTTTTTTTTTCATAATCTATTTCACATCATCGGGGAAGAAATAACTAAACTATTTATTTTACTAAAAGAAGGTTTCATTTTCTTCCAAACTTCCAATCGTCACATTTTTAAGTTTTTGGTGGTCTTGTTAGCATATTATTTGAGTTTTTTCCAAAATTACCATGACGAACTTCAAATACTAATACATTTTAGATTTCTACTTCTAAGTTCTCAGAATGATCAGATAAAATCACTATGTGTTTCCTGAATACTATACTAATTAAAAATCACCAGTTATTAATTTACTATTCAATATATTTATACAAATTCCCTTAAAAACTATATAAATTAAAAAAAAAAATTGTTTACTAATTCAAATTCCAAATTAATTATTTATTAACACATATATTAACTTTCACATTAAATAAATGCATTAATAAAACAAATTAACTATTAACTAAAAAAAAAAACATATTTAAAAAGGAACACTGTCATAAAAACCATTTTTTTATTTTTTTTTATTTTATTGTATTATTATGTTTTTTTTTTTTAAACTAATAAAAATAAATAAAATTAAAATAAAATAAAAAGGAGGGGGCACTGCGAGGCCCACCTTCCAACCCGGAAGAGGCAGAAACCCCACAGTCTCCCTCGCTACCGAACGGTGGCACAGGGACTACCCTGCGGGCCGCCATGGATGCAGGGTTTCCCTGCGGACACTGTGGTCGCAGGTTTTACCCTGCGGCCACAGTGGACGTAGGGATTCCTTGTGGCCACAGTGGTCATAGGGTTTCCCTACGGAGCCACGAGGGAGGGGAGGAAATGGGGGAGGGGGCGGCGGCGTGAGCCGAGCTTCAGCTCCTCCGCCCGCCAAACCCTAAGCCCAAAAATTTATTTTTTTTTGTTTCTTTTTAATATTTTTTTTATATTTATTTATTTTTCTGTGTTTCTTCTTTATTTTTGGAAGATTCACAGTGTATAGCTAAGTCAAATCCTTTTTTCTTTTTTTTAAATAAGGATACAGAAAAAACCAAAACATAGTCATAGCCATTTCTCCTCTCTTTTTTTTTTTCAGAATGTTTAAGCCAAGAATGGGGAAGATTTTCTCCTTTCAAAATGTCCAAGAAACCATGACAAACCTTGAATCCAAGAACAACCATGCTATTCAAAAACTAAAACTAAATCTTAAAGACATTCATGGGCATTATCATTTCTTTTTCCAGCATTTCATGGAGAACATTCCATCACCAAATTTTTTTGATTCAACAATAAATAAAAGGGTAGATTGGAATCCTACCTCCAAACGCATTCTGGGAAGAGTTTTGATGAAGAGCTCCACCTGCAACTCAAAGCGAATCTCCCATTTTTCCAAAATTTCCCCATCTCCATTTTTTTCCAAAAAACTCTCAAGAAAGAACCCCCCAAAAATATTCAAAAACTGGGTTAAATGAGAAACCTATTTTTTGCCCTAATTTTCAATTTCGAATTTAAGCATTTATTTTTTTTTGAAAATAAAAGAAACATGAAAATGGAAATCATTATTTTCCACTACTCAATAAATCTAACTTGTTTTATTCTAATTAAAATTAACATGCTTCTATTTCTTATTTAATTCTAATTTTAATCTCTCAATATCAATTTAGGCCTACATTTATATTTTGAACTGTTAACAAGGGTGAGGTATTTAAATTAATTTAAATTTCAAAAATCAATCCTTTATACTATATCAATTTTGCAAGTAAAAAGAATAATTTCCTTTTAAATAAGAAAATCTACCCTTTCTATTCCAAAATGCGAAAATGATAAATTTATTTCTATTTCCCAAATGACTTTAAATCTTTCCTTTCTAAGAACGCATAACTAATTGAATTTCGTTATTATTAAAATTAACTATTAAACTAACTCGTTATAACATAATAAAGTGACCTTTTTAAATAAATGACTAATCTCATGAAGGAGATCTATTTATTCTAATTTTCTCAACCACAAATGCGTAAATGAGCACATTAATCCAAGTTAAATACCTTAAGCTTGCTACAATAATAATTAAAGCAATCTCTTTAAATTAATGATTAATCGTATAAAAGAAAACTACCTATTTTAAATTTCTAAATTACAAATGCGCACATCCACACATTAAATTGAATTGAATATTTGGGATAACAAACTCCACTTACCCCACACTAGGCACGCAAACTGAGGAAGTCCACCAAATCACACGACACGCAACCCAATGAAAAGAAAACCACACACGACGCTCACCTGACCATGGTTAAGGCAAGACGATAGTTTTATGACCACCAAATCCGAATTCTAAGGATGAAGGAGGCATACTTAACCTTGCAAATCCCAAAGGAGATGAACCTCGCCCTAAGCGGTGTTGTACCTACAATCTCCTGCACCCATGAATTCATACAAGCATACATATACATATACATATTCAATGAGGGCGTTAGCTCAAGATTTATCACAAGAGTTAGGAAACAATTACATTTACACAAGAATCGATGCAAGAGCACAGTAATAAGTATGCACAATTATTTATATTATCTAAACTACACATTGCATCACGGTTAACCTACCATTCAAGAATGCCACATAGGAAGTCAACCAAGGTCAAACGGGTTTTACAAGTCCGACTAGGGTAGGGCATTACAGTTATGTCTAGATCTATGGCAAAACTAGCCTTGTGATCATTATAAGGGAGTCTGCCTCTTGCACCCAAGAATTTAGCTATGGCTTCATCATTTTGAAAACAATCTAATTGTGGCTTTCCTTTTTTCCCCCAGTCAATCAAATATGGATGTATAATGGGTAAGTCTTTGTTCCCTTTTGTCGTAGAAGATCCTGATACCATGCATATTTGGTTATGACTTGATATGTCCTCATCATAAACTAGTGGTGGGTTGTCTTCATTATCAAATGGGAATTCATAGTCATGAGAATCTATGGCACTTTCTATGTATGTTTCACTTTTTGATTTTGTGTCACTCATCTACTCTTGTTATTGTAACTGAGTTTATTACAGATTAGTGGAGCTTCTTTGTATTGTGGATACCCTTCTTAAGCTCAATATCATTCTTTGCAGTCTTTCTTCATCTAACTCAAATGGAGGACATAGAATTGTTTCCCTTGGCAAAAGTATTGACAGCAACCAAGGATTTGGCTCATTTGCTGGTGTTAAGCCTATATCTTCTACCATATTTGCTTGTGCAAATATTTTAGGTACTGTACTACTAGATGATACTATGCTAGTTTCTTGTAGAATTTTCCTCATGTCTTCACCATCTGATTCCATAATAGAAGATGTTGGTGTTCTCCTTCTTTTCTGAGATGAAGAGGAATACACTCTTGTTGATGACTGATTCTGAGCTATGTATTCTGAGGGTAACCTAGGCTTGTTTAGTATATCTAATGTATATTGCCTAGCTTATGTTATTTGTGGTACATGTTTATATCCCAAGCCTTGACTCTTTGGGGTTTCATGTGGCAAAATAGGTTCTAATATTCCTTTCTTTTGTAGTCCCAATCCTATGGTGCCATCATACCCGTGTTTTTGTAACATCTTGAAGTCATTGCCATATTGATGTAGAGGTAACCTAGGTATGGTCATATCATCTTCTTCTCTGTATATCCAGTGATTGACATCTTCATTTAGAGATTCTTCTTGTATGTCTCCCCATCTAATGAAAGAGCATGAATTTGAGTACTTCACTATCTCTTTTCTTTTATCTTGCTTCATTGTTGTGTTATGAGGCTTCCCAAAAGACCTGGGAAAAAAAGATGATTGTTTTCCATTTGAGGTACTCAAAATGTAATATTCTCCACAACCAAATTCCTTAATCTTCAAAGAAGATGTGGTTGGTGTATTTTTATTTGTTTCTCTGATTGACATTTGTAAGTGAAGTGGGGCCTCCTGATTGTTTGGTACTTGATTGTATGTGCTTTCCCTTAAATAATTACAGTGTTGAAAAGGGTTTGGGTCACCATGGACAGTGATCTCTATGCCATTGTATGGGAACTTCACACACTGGTGAAAAGTTGATGGTACTGCTTGCATGGTATGTATCCATGGGTGACCTAATAACATATTGTACCCCAATTTTCTATCTAGGACCTGAAAGGTGATGTCTGTTGTAACTGGTCCCACTTGTACTAGTAAAGTCACCACACCCTTAGGGCGGCATTCCTCATCATCATAGGCTTTGATATTGATTCTCTCAGTAGAATCAATATAATGTCAAAATATCCCAAAGCTTTGATCAAATGTAGTGTTCATATATTAAGGCCAGCTCCACCATCTATAAGTACTCTTTGAACCTTCTTTCGGTGAACCAAAGCTTCCAAGTGCAAGGCATCATTATGCATGGGTCAGTCTATAGGTACATCTTGTTTAGTAAATACGACCTTTGAAGCTACCAAGTTTCCAACAATGGATTGGAATGTGTTCTCATCAATATCTCTAGCAACAACTGAATTTTGTAAGGCTTTGTCCAAGACTGCCTTATGAGCCGACAAGATGCATAGTAACTCAAATAATGAAATTTGGGCTGGAGTTCACTTCAACTGATCCACCATATTGTAGTTGCTAGTTATTGAAGGGGGATTTTAAGGCACCCCTTGTAATGTGACCTTTGATCTTCTAGTGATAACAACACAATCTCTATTTTTTAGGATTCACTGTGATTGTAGCCACCATTTCATATCCTGCACTTAGTGTGTTTATGGCATAGTCAAATGCAACATTGGTCTAGTTGGCAGTATTATTTTGTGCATTAGAACTAGAAGCCTTTTCTTTGTCATGTTTGACAAAAGGATCCTTAAAAATGGTATGATCTGTGTTTGGTGCCTTATTGGTATCCACAGTAATGTCACCTTGATCAATGAGATCTTGGATGAGGTTCTTCCATTTGTAGCAACTTGTTGTCTTATGACCCTTATTGTGGTGATACTCACAGAAATCATTGTCATTCCACCAAGTGGGCTTGAATGGACCTAGTTCATATGGCCTAGCTTCCGGTAAAGTTATGGCATTGCTCTATATCAACTTTTTTAATATGGATTCAATAGGTTCACCGAGGGATGTAAATTTTCTTTTGGGTGCGCCTATCCTTGGTGGCCTTGGATTATTTAACTGTAGTGTATTGGTGTTGTTTGTCTGAGAATAGTTCTTATTGGCAAAATTATTTGGTCCTTGTAGAGATACTACTGGTTGAGATTTGTTTACAACACATGCATCAACAACTATATCATTTATGATATTTTTGTTCCTAGGCTAAAATTGTGGCCTTTCATTGTTTGTATTGGTGGTTGGTCCACTATCCTTGTGGTGTTTCAGTATCCCTTGTTCTAACAGGCCTCTCTCACACTGGATGACTTTTTCTATTATGTCTTTAAAATTGTTCAAGCATTGCATTTGCAATGGATACTTAATTGGAGGCACAAGATTTTCATTGAAAATGTCTACCTGCTCAGCTTCAGGGATGTGACTGATACATCTATGGTATAGGCCTCTCCATCTTTGCAAGAACGTGGTGAAAGTTTCACCTTCTTTTTTCTTTGTTGCACATAAATCCATTAAGGTAATTGGATTATCTATGTTGAATACAAATTTGGTTATGAATAACTCATCCAATTCTCCCCATGAAGTAATTTTGGGTGGAAGGTGTGAAAACCATTCCAATGTTGTCCCTCCAAGACTTTTGGAAAATAGTCTCATTAAGTATGTATCATCGTGGGCTACTTCAATACATGCTATGAAGAATTCTCTGACATGATCTCAAGGATCACCTTTCCCTCTATACTTGTCAAACTTTGGAGTTTAAAAATGTGGGGGAAATGGTGGCATGTATAACTTTTTGTCAAAAGGATATGGATGAAGGTCCTCTATTGTGTAGCTCTTTTGATCATTAACTTCTTGCATACTGGCCATTTGCTTTTGGATATTCTCCATTTGTTGAGTCGGGATTTCTGTTTGGGTCAATGGTGTATTGACTTGATGAGTGTTTCCCATAAAAGGGATAGTATTAGAGTACATTTGAGCTTGTTGGAATGTAGACTGACCATGTAATGGTGTACCATAACCTCCACTGGGTGGTATAAAGTATGCAAATTGTGGACTAACATTTGGCTGAGCTGAGCTAGTTGTTCCTTGATTCATATTTTCTCTACTGTAGGTGGAACCAACTAAAACTAAGGGTTGAGTTATATTAGCCAAAGCCGCATTGTGAGCCATTGTAGGTTGCATCGTCATGTTGGGCATTGTCAAAGATGTAACATTGATACGTTTTGATGCCACTATTGACTATACTGAGGTTGTAGTCATATGGGCACTTTAAGATATACCTTGTGTTGATGTAGCAATTGTGGCTTGAGTTTGTGTAGCCATATTTTGATTCAATGGCACACCTTGCGGTAATATCGCTGAAATGTCTACCCTTGGAGGTAACTTGGCCCCATTATGGACTAAGAGAGTGAGATATTTTTCTCTATCATTATTGATGAGATCATTGAGAATCATAAGCATCGTAGGATCTTGTTGGGTTGCTTCCAATTCTTCTTGTCAAATTATGTTGTATTTCATCAATGAAAGGCATCCTGTTTGTGTTTGTTGACAATGTTGCGGGTGTGCGACCCTGTGTTTGTTGTTGTGTGGATAGATCCATATTCCATGTGGGGTTAATCAAAGGGTCCTTGTTATGATCCATCTAGTGTTTTTCCTTTTGAGCATGCGTCAATGGCATGAATGTTGTTCCAAAGTGATCTTGACTCTCTAAGATGCGGATGCAAGACTCAATTAAATGTAGATAAGTATGCTTCTATGACTTCCTAAAGACTAAAGTGTAGACATATCAATCTATGAATGATGACTTGCTATTGAGGATTCTGAAATTCAAACACAAGATATTCAGCGTATTTTCGAAAAGCTTCTAATTCTGCCTCTTCTTTTATTCAATTTTTTGAGGTCTATGTCTATTTGTACTGACTTCTAAACTTCATCATCGATGACAGCTTGGACTATGTCATATTGGTCTTGATCAACTATTAATTCCTCAGCAAGGATATTCAAACTGTCAATTATTTCTAACTGAACGTTGTTTGGCCAAAGATCGGGTTGCTCAAATGGGAATTTATTGTTTCCTTTTAGACCCATACATTGAAGACTACTATGCAGACTATGCAGACCCTACAAATGATTTACACTTTGCTTTTTAACAAGGCTTCAAAAATGTTGCTATGGTCTTTTCTACCAATTGTCTAATGGCTTCTTTTTGAGTTGCTCTTTGTATCTTTTTCCTTAGTTTCTCATCAAGACGAATAGACTTATGGATTTCATCATCTATGACAACCTCAACTATGTCATATTGGGCACAATTGACACTTACTTCCCAAACAAGGTTATCCAAACCATCAATTATTGCTAATTGGTCATTCTTTGGCCCAAGATTGGGTTTTTTGAATGGAAATTCTTCATCTCCTTTAATACCCATGGACTTAGGTATGATTCCTATACTCTAATGTAACAATAATTTTTAAATGAGTGAATGAAAACTTGATGAAATGATTGTGCAAGGACTTTGTGTAATGATTCTAATGGGACTTCTGCATGAATTGAATGCCTAAGATCTAATATCACTTGAAAGTAACATGTATATCATCTTTGAATTTGTGCAAAGGTTTGGATCTGATGTTGATGTTAATATTGACACTTAACTTTGTTGAGGTTTGTTTGATCTTGTTGAACACTGAAACTTGACTTTGTTGATGTTTTGATTTGTTTCCTACAATGTTTGAATTTGACAAAGTGTAGAAAAGGAGACAACAATCACACCAAAAGAACAAAACCATCAAAAGAACTATTGTTTAAGGAATTTTTTTCAAATTCCCAAGAATGTTGGGATCTTTCTTAAGATCTCATTTTGTTTTCGTTATATTGGGGTAATTTGATATCACATCAGATAGACTCTCCTAAGGTCAAAAGGTCATAAGTAATACCACAACCCACATCTTGATACTTTGTCATCTCAAACAGACCTGTCGCACCCTAGGGTGTGCCCATTTTTTTGCCTTTTCCAGAAATTAGACCAAAGAAGATTGCTCCTTAATTGGCCCATTATCCTAGGAGATATATGGTGAGTGCCTTGGAGACGGATTCTTCCCCACCCTTGCACAGTGATACAATAAGTGTCTGGTTACTGACTCAGCTAGGCTTCTAATTTCTATGGTATTTAGAGAGGGTTTCGTTCAAGTGGTCACAATCAGTAGTGTTTTACACTCCATTGAGGGAGGTCTCCCAGTCTATAGAGGTTACGCTCTACAGATTTTAATGTGTCATATAGGCACTGAGGGAGGCATAACGCCATTATAACAACATGTAACACTCGTCGCATATGATTTTCATCACATATGCATTTATTTATAGTGTCTTGGATTACTTGGCTTTAGTCGTTGCCACTTAGGTCGTTCCCCTCTCACTGGCCATAATGGCGCCCTAAGGGCAACTCGGGAGGGTATTCCTTCTGAAGGATTTAATTGCAAAAAGTAAATGAAAGCATGAAAGAAGAGAGTATGGCTTTTTGATTACCCATTGAAGGGGAGAGCATAATACCTATCCCTTTGAAGACAGGAAAAACAAGGGTTCTTTTTAACCTTTTATCGCAATGATTCTCTAATCTATTTGGGGATGTTGCTCCAAAAAAGAATGGGGTTCAATTTTAACTTTCATCGCAATTGTGAAAAAGAAGACAAGTTTGTTTGTGGTTTATTTTATTAGCACCAAATTGAAGTGTTTCTAAGCTACCCCTACAGAAAATGGTGTTAGTAAGCACATGGTGGGCTATCCAGCCTAATTTTCCAATTATAGAGCTCTGTCTTTTTACAGACAGAAAGAAATTCTAATAAAAACCAAAATTGAACTAGGATAGAAAGAGAAAAATATAATCTAACAATTGCAACCTACTTACAGAGAAAATGCGAATTGATGTCAGATCAATTGTGAATTGATATACCATCAATTAAGAATTATTGTTTAACCAATTGCAATGTGGTGATTGAACAATTGCGAATTGATATAAGATAAATTGCTCATCAATAAAAAAATAAAAAATAAAAATTGAATTTTTAAAAACTAGTAAAAACAGACAGAAGATAGAAGGATTATTTTGCAATGATATTATCCCACACCACTCAAGCCATCACATCAATTTCATCATAAAATTTGTACTTGGCTAAGAAACGGTGGATATTTCTGTGATATTGAGAAATCTCCTCTTTTTCTTTGATTTCACATAGCTCCCTTTCTACCTTTAAGAGCCTTTGATACGTCATTTGTTGTCTCCTATGTTTTTTTGCCTTCCTTGCACTTGAAATTCAAAATCTCACCTTTCCTGCCATTGAATTAGATACATTTTATATGCAGAAATTGAAATTTCCAAAATTTGATGAAATTTCTAAGTTAGGTGCGCAAGACCAAATAATGACAAAATGACATAAGACAAATTAATTTTGCAAATTCCTAAAGCAATTGTGAACTATTTTTTCAATTGCGGTGCAAGGGCTAATCAATTGTGGTATAATATGCTATCAATTGCAGTGTGATATTTGCAAATGCGAATTTCTACATAAATAATTGCAGTATCAGGATCTCCTTTTGAGTACGGACCTGCAAAATCAATTAAAACAGACAATTAAAGTTAGCATGTTTTCACGTCGGGTTCACCAAATGTACTCAAGGGTAAAATAAGCATAAATTGCATAATCAGATATCAAAGAGCAAATCACAACTCTAATCTAATCAATATTACAATGAAATAATGCAAAATCAATTGAATTATGAAATGAAACTAATTAAAAGCTCCCTCAATTGACATAGCAAGGATTCCATTGCTCTTCTCCATTATTGTTGATGTAGGTGGCTCTTAGGTACTGCACTTGATTTCCTGCATAAGATGAACAACAATTTTGAAGACTGTGATTCTATGATTATGTGATTCTTTGATTCTGTGATTCTATTATTCTAGATTGAATTGAGAAAAGAGGTTGAATTTATAGATTTTCAACACAGAGGGCATGAGGATTTGAACTCAAGTGTTGATTGATAGACAACTAAAATTGATTGATCAATGAACTCAATAGATTGATCTATTAACAGGATTGATTGGAGACTGAACTAAATAGATTAGCTAGTGAACTAAATAGATTAGCTAGTTGAATGAGATGATGAATTAGATGACTGGATTGATTGGTTAGTCAAAAAATCTGATTGAGAGTGAAAAGGGGAGATTGGAGAGTTAGCTGAGTTAACTAATTAGTTAATTGATTTGATGAACCAAGTCTGATTTTCAACATGTGTTGTAGGAGATTGACTTGAAATTCAATTTCATTTTTATTTGCATTTGAATTTGGGTTTTCGAATGCTAAAATTCACATTTGGTGAAATGTTAATTTGATGAAATTAATTGGAATTAGGCGAAATTTGAATTTGGGAAAAGATGAAATGCAATTAGATGAAATTAATTGGAATTAGAATTTGGGGAATTGAAGGAATAATTAATTAATTTAAATAATTTAAATGAAATTATTTAAACATTAGAAATGAGCTTAATTAAATAATAAAGATTATTTAACTAAGGAGTAAATCATAATTAATTAAATAATTAATTTTTGAGAGGGGTTTGAATGACGAAATGATTAAAGAATGGAAATTGGATAATTAGTAATGTAGAATGTGATGATTTGAATTAGTAAATTAGCTTAATTAACTAATTACTTAATTAAATAGATGAATAATTAGTATGCGATCAATGAGATATTTTTAGGTGTCTACACCTATCTTTAGAGAAATATAGGTAAAGTACACCAAAAGATATCATAATTTTTATTATTCCACTAAAAAATAATTTTATTATTATATTTAATCAAATATTAAATTATTATTATTATATTATCATATCTTTATATTATTATTATAATATTAAATTGATGAAGTTAAGTATTAGTATGATGTAAAACATATAGAATTTATTAATAGTTAAATGAGTGGTAGTTGAGAGGAGAAAATAGATAAAATATTTTTTTGGCTTTTCATACATTAAAGTATCACAAACACGTCAAATTGTGCCTCTAGAAGAGGGTGAAATTCCCCCTCTGATAAATCTAAGGCTATCCCCTGGTCCCCCTGCCTCCCCCTCCTTGGCTGCGGGTGATGGCTACCTCTCCCCCGAGCCTCTTTCTATATCTATCCCCATGACCCCACAACCCTCCACCAACCCTTGTGGTATAAGGACCCCTCCAGGTGAAAATAAGTTGTTAATCACAACCCATCTCTATCCCCCTAGCAAGGAGAAGACATCGGAAGGAGTGGCTAAATCCCCCTTGCCAACTTCTTGTGTGAATTTATCACCACCCTGTTCTCCCCCGACAGTTAATAAGTACTGGCTGACCCAAAAGAAGAAAACCAGAGCTAAGAAGGCAGATGTGGGTACTACGAGTAAAGTTGGAAGACCAATAGAGAGGGTGTTGAGACATAAAGTTATGGCAAGGGATATTGCAAGGGGCAGATAACTGACCCTTGATGGAATCAATAGGAATAAGAAATGAAGTTTCTCTCCTGGAACATAAGAGGTCATAATAGTCCTGAGAAGCAATTTTCTATAAAAAAGTATATCTTGGAAATGAAACTTGATATTTGTCTTGTTTAGGAGGTGAAAATTTCCTACCAAACTTTTGCAACCATTGCTGGTAAACTTTGGCTGGGGGCTACCTTTTTGTATGTGGAGGCATTGGGGGCATCTGGGGGAATTGATACCCTCTGGGACCCCTTCAAAGTCTAAGGAAAGATCTATGTTAGCACTCAGAACTTCCTAGCAGTTACTTTTCAATATGATGAGCACTACTGGCATCTGTTCAATATATATGCCCCCAATTCCAAAGTGGGAAGGCGGTTGGTGTGGGAGGAAATTTTTGAGCTCATCCTTGCTGACCAGAATTCTCATTACATGTTGGTAGGAGATTTCAATACCCCTCTCTACCCCTCTAAGAAATGTGGAGGTCTTGTGCATTTTTTTGATTGCATGGGAGATCTTGCTAATATTATTAATGTTACTATCCTCTTTGATCAGATCCTCAGGGTGTCCCCTACACTTGGTTGAATAATAGGAAAGGAAATCATATAATTCAATTTAGATTGGATAGATTTCTTGTCTCTACCAACTGGGATATTGGTCACAACTCCTACCTAAAAACCCTCCCAAGGACTGCATTTGATCATAGCCCCCTCCTCCTTCAATGGAATGATGGACCCCCCCGGGTCCCCCGCTTTCCGCTTCGAGATTATGTGGGCCTCCCACCTAGATTTCAGAGACCTGGTCAAGGGCTAGTGGGCCACCCTGATCCAAGGGACTGCTATGTTCAGAATTGTTGAGAAGTTGAACCTCATCTGTAGGGAAGTAAAAGGTTGGAATAAGGCAACCTTTGGTGACATCTTCAAAAAGAAAAAGGAGTTAGACTTGAACAATTCCAGAGCAGTATGGCTACAGGTGGCCCCCCTCAATCTCTTCTTGTTGAAGAAGAAGAATATTGTAAAAGTTGGAAGGAAATCCTTTCTAAGGAGGAAATCTATTGGAAACAAAGATCCAAAATTTAGTGGCTGAAAGAGGGTGACAGAAACTCGGCTTTTTTCCACCACTCAGCAAGCATTCACAAAAGGAGAAACTCTATCAAATGTCTAAAGGACGACTCTAGTCAGGAGATCACTGGAGAATTTGTAATTGGTCAAATTGTCGCTGACTTCTTCATTTGTATGCATGTTGAGTTTGGAAGAGACAATGAGTCCCTCTAGGACAGGCTTTTGAGTAAGCTCCCTAATGTCATTGGGGAGGAGGATAATTGTTAGCTCCTTGCTCCTATTTCCTCAGAGGAGGTCTGCTTGGTGGTCTTTGTGATGGGTTATTTCAAGACTCCGGGCATGGATGGATTCTTCTCGGAATTCTTCCAGGATTATTGGGACATCATTAGTTATTATGTTACTAAAGCAGTGAAGGACTTCTTTAGGACTGGAAAATTGGTGGAAAAACTAAACAACACCTACATTGTTCTTGTTCCTAAGTCTTAAAACCCCAATTGCATGAAGGACTTTCGGCCCATAAGCCTTTGCAATTCTATCTACAAGATAATCTCTAAGGTATTGATGAATAGAATTAATCCCCTTTTAGCTAAATTTACCAGTCCCTCCCAGAAAGGTTTTGTCCCTGTTCGTCAAATCCTGGATGCAACCATTGCTACCCATGAAATAGTCCACTCTATGGATAGGAGTAGAACCCCAGGTATGGCTTTCAATCTCGACATATCAAAAGCTTATGATAAAGTCAATTGGTGCTTCCTATTTAAAATTCTCTCAAAACTAGGCTTCAACCAGAAGGTTGTTGACATGATTTGGGAATGTGTTTCTATGGTCCAGTTCTCAGTCTTGATCAATGGGACCCCTAGAGGCTGCTTTAAAGATGGAAAAGGTATTTAATAGGGAGACCCTCTGTCCCCTTATCTTTTCATTATGATTACTGAAGTCTTGAGTAGGAATGTGGTTGATATGATGATCAATGGTAGACTACAGGGATTCAAAGTGGCTTCAACTATTCTCCCCTCAGTGATCCAACAATTTTTTGATGATACCTTTTTTTTTGGTATATCCTCAGTGATTGAAGCTAAACTATGGAATAATTTACTAGCAGCTTATGTCTCTGCCACTGGGCAATATATCAACTATGATAAAATTAATCTCTTCTTCTTCAACACCTTTGTTGACCTTCCGCTTAAAATCCTCTCTATCCTGGGGTGTGTTGGGTCTCAAATCAACAGATTGGATAGGTTCTAAGAAAATGCCAACTCCTATGGTCAAACCTTCCAATTGACTTGGCCAACTTATAGAGTGAACCTGTTTAGTTGTTAACTCTCTCACTTCAGGCTCTGCAGGACCTAGGCGGGTATACCTATTCACCAGTTGTCTTTAATGACCTGTGCTTTTTATAGCAGATTAAGTGTCCTGATCTGGTTTCCTCCTATCTCAGGATGGCATAAATTCCTAGGATGGAGACATAGCAGATGAGTTCAAGATTGTTGTTATAGAAGCTATTCGATCTATGTTTCCTACTTAGTTACTCCTGTTGCTTTAAAATGACATATGATGAATATGGTGATAAGTGTAATCTGTAAATAACCAGTGCCTTCTTCGCTGTTTGGGCTATAGAGTCATTATATTTTCTTTAGGACTTATTGTGCGGACCTGTGAGACAGTTTTTTAACCCACCCCTTTATGGACCTGTCGGTTATTATTTCTTTTGAGATCAATTGAATGCTTATATCATAAGTTGCTTGAATGAATTTAACCCTACCTTTAAGGGACCATTCAAGTAAGTACTGCGAAGAACAATTATAATTCGCAAGCAGAACTTTTATTTCAACCTTACAGCATAAATTTCATTCCAAGAATATGAATAACCTTATCTCTTTAGATAATATCACAAGCGATTGCCAAAACAAAATGAAATAATCCACAACACATACGCAAAGAAAAACAACTGATCATAGCATGTATTCCATCAAAATTTGTATAACAGAAAACTTACAGGTTGGCATACATTGCTATCTTGTTCCTATGTGTCTATTGTTACCATATTACAAAAACCTCTCTCACATATATATGAGAGCAAAAGTCATTTATGAAAAGATGTGTCTTTTCAAAATACTAATTGTTAATTTGAATATTCCTAACAAACTTAAGTAAAAAGAGATTAAGAATTCCTAAATGATGAATATAATCATCTTCTTTGAAAGTCTTGATCTTAACACTCTATTTCTTCAATTCTTCTCCTTGTGAAAGGTATTCGAAGATCATCTGGTTGACGGTAGGGGCCATGTCTTTGCTTCGGTCCAATCTTGACAGAGCCCAATCCTTGATGTTTACAAGCTCATTCCACAAATCTTCCATAGACATTACTCCTCCTTCTTTATAGAACGAGGGCATTCCAATAGGGCTCCCATCATCCAATTCTTTAAGATCTCACTTTAGCATATCTTCGAATTTAACATGATCTTCTATATATGAAGTCCCTTCAGCCTTCTCCTCTGGCATCATCACATCAACACTGCTTATTACCTCATGTAATCGTGCTTTTAACCTTTCATGCTCTCTTAATGCTTTTATGGTTCCAGTGTACACCCTCCAGTAATGTTTGACATGTATAAGCATGGTGTTGAATCGGTGTTCAATGATGTCATTAACCAATTTATCCATCTTTTGTTGGATATTATTTACCTGTTTGGTAGCCTTATTTGCTTGATACTTCCAGTATAGAGCATCAGAAACATCATCCAAGCTCTGTCCTGTGGGATATGAGGCAGATTCATTCAAGGGAGTCCCTGTCTCAAGTTGTAATATTTTCGTTTGTAACTTTTGGTTCTCCTCTTTAGACTTTTCATACAAGCCCTTATAGGTAATATTTTCCCTGACCAAAAACTCTATCTGATCCATATTTAATTTGGCTACATCCAGGTTCAACTTTGCAGTGACCCTAGGGTCAGTCTTTCCAACCTGATGAATCATGAGGTGTCCAAAGGTTTCTTTGATATCCACAATAATTGGCCTTTTTCCCTAAGTTTTTCTTCCATAGGTTACTTATGGGCTCAGGAGCATCCCTTCTCTTGTAACTAAACAGGAACAACTCATGTCCTCTGATTTCAGTCCATATGTCTCCCAGATGTTCAAATCTATCTTCCAATCCTTCTTCTTCACTCTTGATCTTTTTAGACCTCACACTGGATGTCGGGCACTGGTCTAGCAAATCCTGAGTCAAAGCTCTACCTTCCTTTTTCTGTCTTTTGGGCTTCTCTTCAGGGTTTAATTCTTTCCCTTTTCTACTCTTTTTAGAAGAAGAAGAAGGTTCCATAATTTCAGTAAATACGAGAAATCACACTTACTTGGAGAATTGTCTAACTCTTCTGATTTTCGTTCACGAACTTCAGCAAATTCCTTGCAACTTTCAGTCTCTTAGCATCAATCTGGTTCTTATGAAGATTCAATCAGCTCAGCTGTAATTGCATGGGCAACTTGTGCACAGTTAATGTCTCTACGTCTATAACGGCTATTCAAATGTTTAAACTTAATTGCAGATGTGACATTCCTCACTTGGGCTTTTAACTCTTACGCGGGAAGTACTATTCAACTGAAATGATCATAAATTGAGTTTTCGATGAAACCCTTGTCTTCGGCCGAATACTTTGATCTTTCATTGAAAGCTCACTTTCCTCGATATCACTTCATCGGCGAATAGCCCATGTCAAAAAACCATTTTCAAGTCTCATCGAAATCATCTTTTCCTTGATGAACTTTCTTTCGATAAGTCATTCGCAAGTTTCATCGAAATCATATTTCGATGAGTTTTGTTCTTCAGTGAAAGTTCATGCAAGCTCTTCGAAAGTCTTTTTTCTTCGATATCCCCTTTATCGATAAAACCCCTTTGTTTTTGTTCGATAGAATGTTATCGATGAGATTTGCATTTCGATGAATGCTTTTTGAATTTCTTCGGCAGTTGTATCTCCTCGAAATCACTTTTTGCTTTTTGCTTTTTGCTTTTCACTTTTCGATGAAACTGGAGTATCGATGAGCGACTTCCTTCATTTATCGAAAGTGATATTCCGCTGAAGACATCTTTACGTAGTGTTTTACACGTCATGCTTTATTTCGATGAAAGTATTCTTTCGGTGAAACTCCTTTTGAGACGCTCGATATGATATTTTGGCCGATAACCTTTTCGTTTTCATGCCTATGGGAAGATTTTTTTTTTATTTCAAATATAGTGTTCAACAGGGTGTAAGTCTGCTGCTCTTCCTGGGACTTTCTTGGGTCTCCCCTTCACTGTCAAAGAGGTTACCCCTACATTCTGGAATACTATCCTTGAGCGAATACAGAATAAACTTGTTGGTTGGAAGGGAAAATTCCTTAGTAGTGCGGGCAAGCTCCAACTCCTTGATGCTTCCCTCCAGGGCATCATGGTGTACTTCCTTTCCTTGTTCAAAATATTTGGTGCTATGGAGGAAAATCTTGAGAGGATCCAAAGAACTTTTCTCTCGACAAGCATGGAGGAAAATAAATGCCTCTCTCTAGTCAACTAGGACACTATTTGCTTACCCAAATCCATGGGAGGTATTGGTATCAGAACGATAAATTCCTTGAACAAGGCTTTAATTTCTAAACTGGCATGGACCCTAGCTAAAGGTGAGGTGGACTGGTGTAACATTATCAAGGCCAAGTATTTGGAAAGGGAGAATTTTTGTTGTAATTTGAGTTTTGTTGACCTACTTGATGGGTCAAAATTATGGAAGAAAATCTTGAAACTTAGGCCGGTTATCAGAGAAGGACTGAAGTGGCAGATTGGGAATGACATGAAAATTAGGTTTTGGGAAGACTCTTGGCTGGATGACAAACCCTTGGTTGAATCTTGATTCTGCCAAATAATGTATTCCCTAAAGGAGAACTTGGGTGATTACATTGTTGATTACATGGTGTTGGGAAGAGGAAGATGGAAGAGCATATGGAAGGGGACCCAGTCAGGGGAGTTCTCAATCAAGTTTGCTTACAGATAGCTCTTGAGACCCACTAGTGATGTTGAGTGTTGGAGGAAGATATGGAACTCATAGCTGATTCCAAAAGTTAACTTCTTCTGGTGGTCCCTTATGCATGGAAAAATCTTGACTCAATATTTCAACTTCCCAACATATGCATTTTATGTAAAGCCGAGGAGAAAACTATTGACCATCTTTTCATCCATTGTCCCTTTGCTAGACACTTGTGGACCATTACCCTAGAAAAATGTGGTATGCAATGGGTTTTTCAGGATAACATTCATCAATTTGTCATTGGATGGACACCTCCCTCCCCACGTCTGTTGGGGTGTCAGGAAAGAAAGAAACAACAAAATCTGTAGACATGCTCAAATGCCCCTAGATAAAGTTTTCTACAATTTCTTCAAAATGCTTTTGGATAATATATCAGTAACTAGGTGGAAACCCCCCCCCCCCCCCAATCCTCCTAACTAGATTGATAAAAAAGTTGCTGAACTATGGAAGCTCCCCCCAGAGTTTAAAGTCTTCAACAATAGTGCAAAGATCAACAAAAAAAAGACCAAATGGTTAGCCCCAAACCCCTCTTGGAACAAACTGATTTTCGATGCCCAAAATACCTGCCAAGAGGGAGGTAGAGTCATTCGTGACCACCAGGGGAATACTGTTACATCCTATGCGAGTATACTAAAGAACCATACCATCACTCAAGCTGAGGAAATGGCTCTCCTTTGGGGTATGAGATTTTCTAGTACTATTGGTATTAAACATCTGGAAATTGAAGGTGACTCACAAGTTATTGTGGAAGCTGTCAATGGTAGATCTGTTGCTGGTTGGAAAGTGGATTCTATTTTGAGGGATGCTAGGATGCTTTTGGATAACCTTGACTATTTCACCATCTGCCACATCTACAGAGAAGGGAATGCGACTACTGACTCTATGGCTGCAATGGGTAGGCTACAAAATGGCTTACGTTGCTGGAGGAACACCGATCTACTGCCAATGATCACTAAGGAGATCTTGCAGAAAGAAAAAACCAAGTCTAATGATGAACCCATATAACATTCATCGGATGAAGAGAAATAATTTTCAAATTTTGAATTTGGAGGGGAAACTCGCCCATCATGGGTTAGGCTTTCCATATAGCTCCATATGGTCTTGTCATAAACTACAAGGGGGCTTTAATAATGATGATATTTATCGATGTAGTACCAATATCAAGAAAGGCAATTTTCTAATTATCATTTGGACGAATATCATTGGCAGCGATAAAGGCAACAACTGGGCTTGGCCAAATCACATTGGTGTGATTGATGGTTCACACGAGTGTAATATATTTCGTGATGGTGAAATCTATTTTGACTCTACTTTCAATAATCATAGCGTTCATTGTATGATTTTATCTCAGAGTTGGCTAAGTTTTTTTCTTGACTCTACCTCTGCTCTGGTTCAACCTTGTTTCTTTGCTTCCCTGATTCCCATTTACTTTGCTAAGGTGGAAGAAACAACCATGGGGGGTGATAGACTAAGACTAGAACCCAACAAAACTGATGATTTTAAAGCCAGGCCGACGGTGTGGTTTGTCTGCACGGAAGGTGGGATTGATAAATTTATGGAAAACATGAAAGGAAATGATGAGAGACTGTCTAAGCAATTCGTTGCCTCCTGGGAGGATAGAAGGGTCACCATGGGTGGTATTTCCTTTGAAATCAATGAAGAGGTGATCACTCAGGTGACGGGTCTATCCACGGAGGGGAGGAAATGAAAGAAACAAAGCCGCATTTTGGATACCACTAGCCTGAACCAATTTTTCTGTGAGGTGGAGAACCCTATGAAGAGGGTGGGGGCTTCAACCGGGAGGAGCTTTTGCCACCTTTGGATGAGGTTTACTACATCATAATGAATTATTTCACCCTTTAAGTACAGTATGGGGTCTTCTACTATTACCACCTTCCTTTCCTTAACCATCTTAGGAATAAAGACCTTATCTCCATTCCTTTTTTTCTATTCCACTCTTTGGACTCTAATGTTAAAGATATTGTGGAGGCTAAGAAAAAAGGAAAGGAATTTCCTACTCAGCACCAAGGCCTTATCCTCTGCCTCTACAATTTCCAACTGGCCCTGCCCCCCCCCCTCGCATGATATATGTCCAAGAATGTGACTGAAAATAAACCCCTAGCCATTGCTGCTAATAAAATCAACATAAGCCCTCCTCGACTGCCTGAAATTGGCTCCTACAGTAAGAAGAATAAAAAGTTCCATTCGGAGGATGCTAAAACCCCTAAGAAAGTTAGAATTTGGGAAATTGACTCTGATGTAGAGATTAAGGATGAGGCTAACACTCCCCACCGCTCTATGAGATTGGCCTCCAAACCCCTTGAGAAATCCTTAAGGGACCCCTCCTCATCCCATGAAACTAGGAATTCCATCCCTTCTAACAATGTGGCCCCATTTCAGTCTACCTAGACCCCTCACTTTGTCAGTTCCACCCACACTTCTGAGAGTCCAAATAATTCCATGAGCCCAGAGGCCGGCCCTAAATCCCAGACCAACTCTCTGTCCCCTACTCTCAGGTTCGATAAGATGATGGTGGTGGAGGAAGTGAGCAGCATAAAGGAGTAAGAGGACAACAATCTAGCAGAATTGGGTAAGAAAGTGGAGGGTATTTTTGAAAACTTGCAAGAAATCACCAACAGAATGGAGGCCATCGAGAATAAGTTATTGGACATCTCCAGGTTTTCTCTAAATGTTATGCACTACTTGGCTACCACTCTATGTCTTCTGCAAGAAAGCACAATCAAAGGAAAAGGAAAGGAGGATGAAGGCTACAGGGACCTCTTCAAATTCCTCACCAAGGAATGGGCTAGGAAACTCCTCCCCAAGAGGAGCCATGGGAAAAGAAATAGTTTTCTTCTATGGTCTGGATCTCTGGTTTTTTGTTCTGCCCTAGTGGCCTATTGGCTTATAGTTTTAGTTTCTGGTTATGCTTAAGCTTAACTATATGTTGTCATGAATGGCATGCTTTTATTAAGACTTTTATTTACCTAGTTAATATGTGTAGAATGATTAAAGTTTTTGATAGAGGAAAAGTTTAGGGGGCTGTGAATTTGCTACTGCTTTGCTAACAATTGGCTTGCCACTGTTTTTCTTATTCTGTACCTGGGTCAGTCCCCTTGTTTTGGCTTCTTTTAATATCAAAAACACATATTTGTGCATCCATTATGTGAGTATAATACACCTTCAACATGATTACATATTTTAAAACTAAAAATAAAGTCTTATAATTTATATTTTTACATTATATTAATATTTCATTGAGAAGTGCTTAAAAATTTTAACTCAAATATGACAATCTCTAATTTTTAGAGGAAAAATCTACTTTTTAGCTCAAGGAGATTTATATGTTGAATCATTAAGGGTTCAAGATCTATTAGTTCCTTTAATTTAATAAATATTTTCAAGTTGGTGATTTTAATATGGATAGTCAATGTATCTTCCTACCATAGACAAGTTCATAGGGTAAATTTCTTTCTTTTTTCTATTATGTCATGGAGTAAGGATTTAGGGTTGTATAGATTTTTAGTGGTTACTAAATCATTTATTTAATATTTTTTATTCGTAGATTTTTCTAAATTATTATCTTAGAAATAATAAATTGAATAAGGATTTGTGTAAATATCATGTTTAAGAAGTAAATTTAGTTACCTTTAATTTCAAAATATCTTAGTATTTTCTTGGCATTGTTGGAAATAATAATAGAAGGGGTACAAAATTGCATCATAATATCTTAAAGGAAACATATTATCCACTCTCCCTTTGTGTCTTTTAATGTGAATACCTTGGTCTATCTAGTGAAATATTTTAAAGCTATCAAAATCCATGTATCTTCCATGATAGAGGGAGGATGAATTATTCATAGGAAGTTAAGTCGCCACGCTAAAAGGAGCCATTTCATCATATTGGATTTAATAGAATAGGATCATTTATTTTTCTAACATGGAAATATTCTAGGGGTAAAAAGTGTGGATTAGTTTGTTAACATATTGATGTTGGGATCCAAGAATACTGAGAGGGGGGATGAATTAGTGTTCTACCGGAATGATCAATTTTAACCTTATCAAAACATGCATTCACCAACCAATATACCGATACATAAAATATTGAAAGAAGTAAAGAAACCAATAATAAAATCACACAAATGAATACCATAACATAGAGTATTATACATGGAAAACCTCAAAGAGGAAAAACCACGGTAGGATTTGTGACCCACAATATCAATCCACTGGCCATATAAAAAGATATTACAAAATATGGGGGCCTGCACTTGCAGGAAGGCTTATAGCCTAGAGCACACTTCACAATCAAAAAAGGAGTCTCACTGACTACATACAAATCTAGACTACAATCCAGAGAAATGAATGAACTGCAAAGATAACACCTCCTATGCCTGAATATAGTTCCAGTTAAGCTTTGTTTGTTTCAGTCTAAAACCCTAAAACCTTACCGGAATAACCTCTTACATAAATGTCCTCACATACATGATCTCTCTCATATATCTCACATCTCCATTACATTCCATAACCTTACATATTATAAAATGATCTAATCACCTGACTTATATACACTTACAATCCATCATGCCTTATGTCGACTTACATAGATAATTACAAAATGAACATACATGTCGGCTCAATTACATATATACATAAATATCAAAATCAATTGCCAATGTCAGATCACCCAAAATGATGTCGGCCTCCAAAACCAATAACCTAATGAATTCATGTTGGCCTGCAATGCCGGTACCTAAAAAATTCCTCCTTCCGGTGAAGATACATGTCGGTGTCGGTGTCGGTGAAGTGTCTGTCGATAAACAACCAAACCAAAATATGAAGCTGGAACATGTTGCCATCAATGAAAACATATTGAAACCAACCAAATGAGTGTCAATTGCCAACAATCTCCCCCTTTGGCATTGATGGTAACACTCATGTGAAAAATGATAATGGTTTCCATCTGTCGGTTACATCCCGAGACTGCTCCCCCTGAGCTGAATATCTGTCTATTATCATTATCAATACAAAATACTCCATACCTCCATATCTCTTGATGCCAAGAATATATTTTTCACCTATACCTCCCCCTTTGACATCAATGCCAAAAAATACCAAAATCCGGGATGAAGAATAAAAGACTGTACAAAGAATGTCCCAAAATACCTTACCGGAGCTTAATATATTTGAAAATTTCTGGATAGGCTTTCTCAAAAACTCTAGATAGGTATCACAACCTAATTTGAGTGCGTTGGAAATAGATACAAGTCCATTAAGTATATGGACATATGACTCTTTATCCTTAAGTTTTGTCGGTGTGGGCTTACCAACCATATCAATACACTCCTTCTTATGTACACTTAATGAATCCAACCAGGGACTCACCAATCCTCTAAGACCTCTGGCTCTCCTTATGATTTTATATTTTTCCCTCTCAAGAGCTCAAACTTGGGCTTCCAAAACTAAAATCTAACAATCAATAGATGTACTCAAGGAATGTGAACCATCAAAATAATTCACTATACCTACAATCTTCTCCTGAGTATCCGTAATCCTTTTATCTAAATCTACTAAAACTAAACATGTGTTGCAACATACTCTATAAATATTAGTACACTTCCTCAAAGCATTATCAATCAACTTCAACTTATCATTAATCTCCTTCTTCTCCGACTCAATCATTTGATCAAATGTTTCTCTCTTAGCATGTGTAAACCTCTCCAGCGCCTGTCGGTTTGATATCATCTATAAAGATTGAAAGTCCTTAGAAATGTGATCTGTGATTATTTTAAGCTTATCGAATGGGCTTGCTTCTTTGTCAAATTTGCACTTTGGGACAAGTCTATGCAAAATAGTGATAGACTGATCAATAACTCCTTTGTCCATAGATCCTTCCTTCATCATCTTTTGTGCAACCATCATCATGAGTTTAGTAGAACTCATCTCAGTTATGCTTTTATGTTCAACCTATGAGGTGTCGATTGACAACAATAATGGGCTCACTACCGGTTCCCTGTCAAATTCCTCTATCTTCTCCTCTGATGGTTTAACTTTTATAGCTTCCTCTCTTGCACCGGTGGCTTCACCACTTGGTGCAGTATTAGTTATTGTTGGTTCCTCCTTATGAATTGTGACCTCAACCTATACATTCAGATCCGGAGGACTATTGTCCTCAACATTAGTAACATGTACACTTGCAACCTTTACACTCTTTGAATCAGTCAGTATCTCAACATTTTCCTGTACATTAGTTTCTACTGGGGGCTCTATATCTAATATCTTAATATTCTTCAAAATTGTAGATGTGGTACCCATTATACCTTTACCTTTCCCTTCAATCGGGATGTCTGTAGTGTCAGTTTTATCTTTCAGTGAAGTATAAAAAACCAAGGTTTGCATCAAAGAATTGAACCCATTCCTTGTGGGTCTCAGTGACTATCTCATTAACCCTTCCTAACATAAGACTTACTATCATGTGCTTGCTGTGAAAGATCTTCCTATCTGCAACCTCAAGAGTCTTATCCAGCTCCTTTGGAGTAATAGTTGCACAAGTAGACAACAACTCTTGAATATTTATATGCTTGTCCTCCTCCATAGCTTATAATCTTCTCACATCTAATTTGTCATATAACTCTACTGGTATTTGATTTTCAATTTCTAACAAGGCTTTCTTATATATATCCAAATACAATAAAACTGCTTCCTCAAATTCTCTCTGTTCAACGTCATCTAAATTCTCATAATAAAATTGTACATTTTTCAACATACCATCCTTAGTAATTTCATCAAACAATTATGCATAAGTCATGGGTGGAATAATAGTTACATTACTGGTAACAAGTGCCAAATCAATATCATCCATCTTCTTTCTAATTCCAATGCCAGATGGGGCAGAAGGTGTTTCCTTAGGAGATTGTTTCTGTACCGTTGCCCTGATTGTAACTTTTCTAACTGGTTGCTTCCTAGCTTCTAGCTTAGTCTCTTTAGTTTTCTTCCTTAATACCCTCTTGAATGCTAAGGGTGTGTCATCATCATATCCATATTCTGATGGAATAGGCTCAATAAATATTTCAAGCTCTTTCCTCTTCCTTCCCTTTTTTGGATCAACATCAATTAATGCCTTGATGTCTTGTGAAACCTGTTCAACAAATTTACTTGCCTTTCCCTACTACTTCTCCCTCTTCTTTCAACTAAACTCAGTTTCAACCTCTTTGTTTTTCTGCTTAGCAGTACCAAAGGTTTTCTCAACTTCATCAATAGGTGCATCAATTAACAACTTTGCATAAGCATCTAGAATTTATGCATCAACTTCATAACCCATCTCTTCAATCCAAATCTTCTAAGGCTTGATAGCTTCCATCAAAGTTTCATCTCTCTTAACCATGAAGCATATCTCGGTTGAGTTTTTCTCAACAATTTGCTTTGGAACCCTCTCCCTAGAATTCATAGCCTTCTAGAATTCCTTGAAGTAACCCCATACTTTGTCATCTCGATGATTACCCAAACTAGTAATAGATTGTTTCAGTTTCCTTCCTACCAGGATATCAAATGCCCATTGTCTCTTTCCAAAATCGGGAGTTTCATTAATAAAAAAATAGAATCAAACAGACAATAATATTTTCATACCAGAATGTTGCCTTCTTCTCTCCTTTGATCTTCCCTAAGTTAATTAACAATTCATTTAACATCCATCCACAAAGATCTAACTTCTCATTTTCCCATCATTTTATGTGTTGCATAAATGTAGGATCTAGAAATAGAATTCAAATGGTTTGACTGAGTTACCTTGTAACCAATAATCATGCTTCTGAATCTTATGTCTCTATCGGTGATAGTGGTAACCCTCATTGATCACTTGTCTGATGTTGTGTCAGTGATTTTGTTGACCTGATCATTAGAAACCTTCTTTTCTAGATGCTACCCAATCTGCGCCAAACTGGTGATGGCCCTAATGGCCTCCTTCAAGATCTTGTAAGGTTTGTCCAACCAGATAAATTCTCCATGCACTCTTCTAAAACATATCTGACAATCTCATCTTCAAATTTGGGAACATCCAAAATGTCGGTAAACCCTAGATCCTTAATGTGTTGATACTCAGGCTTAATCTTTCTAGAATCTCCCATTAACTTGCTCAATACATGCTCTTAACATCACCGGTTCCCAAATCCTCAATGTGATAGTGAATGTAAGCTCTAACATCTTCAACATATACAACTCCTTCCGGGACATGGGAAAAAGCACCAATTGAATCATCCAAGGTGGCTATATGCAGACATTGTTTGAAAATCAGCCTAGGACGATCCTTGACCTCAACAACAGTAGGATTTGTAATAAATGTTGTGCAGAGGATGATCCTTCTTCCATGATGAAAGATAAATACCTGTGAAATAGTTGCCTGTGAAAACCTTAAGAACTCTTCCGATCGCTGGTGAAATCGCTCAAGAAGATATCGATCACACTAAAATGCCTTAGACTCACTTTGAATCGCTTTGAATCACTCTGAATGCAAAGTGATTAGAAATGAAGTGGATTTAATCTTTTATCCTCCAAGAAACGGTAATCGATCACTAATATGAATGACTTCTGATGAAAGATCGGATCTCGGTCTAACTGTTAGGTCCCAGAGACAACTGAGAGGGGGGGGGTGAATCAGGTGTCAAATAAATTCAAACCAAAAACCAATTAACCAACTTGATGTTTAATATCGATAAACTAGTTAAGTATGTCGGTAGATAGTGTTAACAGTAAAATGCTATACCAGTAAGGGTTAATGCATGAAACATAAACATAAAGTCATCCACAACACATAACACCAATATTTGTACGTGGAAACCCTATAAAGGGGAAAACAACCACAGTGGGAAACCTTACCCATAATCAAATGATACTACTGCAGATAGTAAGTGTACATAAATGGGGTTTGCACATGCAGAAAAGCCAAGAGCCTAGAGCTCACTACTCAATCACAAAATGGGAGTCACACTAACTACAGTTGGATGGTTAAATCCAATAAGAATGTACTGCACAAAATAGCATCTTCATATGCTGGATTTAGTACCAGTGTAATGCTGATATGCTTATACAAAAACCTAGCTTCACCTTCAAATGATGTCTTTGTGTATACCTCTGCTTAATTTCGCATATACCTTCACTCAATTCTTTTTCTCATTCCACACTTGATCTTACAAATAAGATCTTACATTTATACCATAACCTAAGACCAATTTTAGTAGGTCGGCTCTACAAGATATTACAATAAACATTTTACATACAATATAATATTCGATGCAAGAACCGATTAAACATGTCAGCTTAATACATTTACATCAATAATAAATCATCTCCATAGCATGCCATGCTGATCTGGAAAAGATAAAAATGCCGGTGTAACCCTAGATAACCCTGGACCTATTTGCCAGTAAAAGCAAATATGCAAATATGAATATACCAATGATCAATTCTTCAAAACAAAGTGTCCACACGATGTCTTTGACATTATCAAGTGTCTTCCATATCATTCCAGGTACCGGTGAACATTATATCCTGCAGGTGAACCATATACCAGTAACTGTGCAATAGTTACTTGCTTGCCAGTGAATGTTGCTAGATCTCCAAAGTGCTTGTTTTCAGTAGGTGTTGACATCAATGACAAAACCATACCAAAATACCAACAATCTCCCCCTTTGGCATTGATGGCAACACAAGATGGAAAAACCATAAAAAACCAACAATCTCTCCCCCTGGGAGCAACATGTGTTTATTCAAAGATTTATTTTCAATACCAATCTCTCCTCAAAAGATAATGTGTTTTTCCATAGATATCTCTCCCCCTTTGACATCAAATGCCAAAGTTACAAAAATCAAGTTCATAAAAAATACCAACTACTCCCCCTGAGAAGTAGCTTCCTCATCAAAGACCGGAGTAAAAGATTTGTCTTTTAATTCTGCTAGTTGATGATAATCATCAACTGTCTAAGTCTCTACCGGTGGTGGTATGACTCCAAGCTGATCTCTAAGATATTCAAAAGTCTCCTTAGGCAAAGGTTTTGTGAAAATATCTACAAGTTGTTCTTTAGTATTCACATAAACCACTTTTATCTCTTTTTCTTCAACTTTTTCCCTTAGAAAATTCAGTTTGATAGAAACATGTTTTGTTTTAGAATGTAATACCAGATTCTTAGATATATCAATTGTTGTAGTGTTATCACAATATATAGTAATGGTTTCCTTGTATTTTACTTTTATGTCTTTCAACATTTGTTTAAGCCATAGTACATGTGTATAGTTAGTTGCTGCTGCAACATATTCTGATTCTACTGTTGATAAAGATGTACAACTTTGTTTCTTACTCAACCAAGAAACTAATCTCTTTCCAAGAAAGAATACTCCTCCAGTGGTGCTTTTTCTATCATCCACATCTCCTGCCCAATTTGCATCTGTGTATGCACATAGATCAAAGTTTTCATCTCTAGGATACCATAATCCAAGATTTGATGTGCCTTGTAAGTACCGGAAAATCCTTTTTACTGTTGATTCATGATTTTCCCTAGGATTACTTTGAAATCTAGAAACAATACATACTGCATTCATAATATCAGGCCTGGTTTGTGTCAAATACAATAAACCTCCTATCATAGATTTGTATCTAGTTGGATTAACAGGTGTAGATTCATCCCTTTGAGATAATTTGTCATTTGTAGTCATAGGTGTGCTTACAGGTTTAGAGTTCTCCATCCCAAATTTATTTAGTAATTCTTTTAAGTACTTGGATTGACTCAAAAATATACCTTTATCAGTCTGTGAAATCTACAATCCTAAAAAGAATTTTATTTCTCCAATCATAGACATTTCAAATTCTTGTTGCATTTTAATAGAAAATTCCTTACATAATCCATCTTCTCCTCCAAAGATTATATCATCAACAAATACTTCAATAATCAAGATGTCATCATTAGTTATTTCGTAATATAAATTGCTATCTGCATTTCCTTTAGTAAAACCAATCTTTAAAAGATACTTATCCAACCTTGCATACCAGGCTCTTGGGGCTTGTTTTAATCCATACAGAGCTTTTCTTAACCTGCAAACCATATCATTGTCATCTGTCAAGGAAAATCCATCAGGTTGTTCAATATATACTTCCTCTTCAAGATCTCCATTCAAAAATGCACATTTAATATCCATTTGATAAACTTTGTAGTCCTTGTGAGCTGCAAAAGCCAAAAATAATCTGACTACCTCAATTCTGGCTACCAGTGCAAAGGTTTCATTGTAATCAACTCCTTCTTTCTGAGAATATCCCTTACACACTAGTCTTGCTTTATTTCTGAGAACCTTACCATCTTCATTAAGTTTGTTTCTAAATACCCATTTGGTTCCAATTACATTTTTATCTTTAGGCCGGGGAACTAATGTCCAAGTATTATTTTTCTTAATTTTTCCTAATTCTTCTTCCATAGCTTTAATCCAAAATTTATCTTCACATGCCTCATTAATAGATGATGGTTCAATTTGAGAAATAAGACATACCTCTTCATTTTTCAATCTTCCTCTTGTCATAACTCCTTTAAATTTGTTTCCAATTATCTGATTTTCAGAATGATTCAATCTTACATACCGGGGTGTCTTAGTTTGTTGTTGTTCTTCAATTACTGTGGAATCATTTGATGATACCGGGGTAACTAGATCTTCATTCTATACTGGTGGATTTAGTGTAGGTTCATTTGTCACAATTTCTATTGCCGATTCAGAGTCTATATACCTTGAAGTTCCTCTGAATTGTTCATCAATCTTTACATTTGTACTCTCAACAATTTTCTGCAATCTCTTATTAAAACATCTATATGCCTTGCTCTTAGATGAATAACCAAGAAATATTCCTTCATCACTTCTAGGATCAAATTTACCAATATACTCATCTCTTCTAATATAACATTTACTTCCAAAAATTCTGAAATACTTAAGAGTAGGAGTATTACCAAACCATAGTTCATGAGGGGTCTTACCGGTTTCACCTTTGATGTGAACTTTGTTGAATGTATAGATAGTAGTGCTAATTGCCTCTCTCCAATATACATGTGGTAGATTTTCTTCTGATAACATACTCCTTGTTGCATCCAAGATAGTTCTATTTTTCCTTTCAACAACTCCATTCTGTTGTGGTGTCTGAGGTGCTGATAACTGTCTTTTGATTCCATTCACTTCACATAATGTATTAAAGTCCTTAGATGTGAATTCTCCTCCTTGATCTAATCTTAAACATTTGATTTTCTTACCGGTTTCATTCTCAACCATTTCTTTGAATAGTTTGAACTTCCCAAGTGCTTATGATTTTTCTCTGAGAAAAGTAACCCAACACATTCTAGAATAATCATCAATAATTAGCATGAAATATCTATCACCTTGTAAGCTCTTAGTTCTAGTTGGACCACATAACTCAATGTGAATTAAATCAAGAGCATTATTGGATTTTTCTAGAATACTTTTGAAACTAGCTCTAACTTGTTTTCCAAATTGACATTCCTTACAAATTGTATTCTGAGGTTTCACAATTTTAGGTAGATCTCTAACTGCCTTAGAAGTACTGATTTTTACCATGCAATCAAAGTTTACATGACATAGTCTCTTATGCCATAACCAAATTTCATCTATATGTGCAATTAAGAATTCCTTTTCATTATTGTTCAAATGAAAGATATTACCTCTAGTCTGATTACCGGTTGCAATTTCCAAACTAGTTCTATTCATGATTTTGCATTTTTCATTTTTAAATTGTAACTGAAATCCTTTCTCAACTAATTGATCAACACTTAAAAGATTATGCTTTAATCCTTCAACATAGTAGACATTGTCAGTGTTATGCTTACCATCAAGAGATATTGAACCCTTACCTTTGATTGAACAGGCTTTGTCATCTCCAAATCTTACTAAACCTCCATTGTATTCTTGAAAGTTCAAGAATTTACCTTTGTCTCCAGTCATGTGATGTGAGCATCCTGAGTCAATGATCCATTCATCCTTTGCTTCAACTTTGGCTACTAGGGCTTGTTCTATCGGTTGAGTAGTAGGTGCCAGTTGATCCTCTGTTATAGCAACAAAAACCCATCCATTGTCTGCTGGATCCTCATCAAAATCATTAGTCATGCCTTCATCAGCAATGTAACAAGATTTGTCTTTGTTCTTCTTAAATCTGTATCTCTGATATTCAGGATTAGGCTTGTATGTTCTTCTAGCTTCTTCTCTTAGTCTAGCATGTCTATCAGGGCATCTCGAAGCCATATGACCAATCTTATTGCAGTTACAACATTTAAAGGGTGCTTTACCTTCATACTTACTTCCAACTGGACCTTTTGGCATTTTTATTGCAAATAGTGCTTCAAGTTCTTCAAGCTCTTCATTCTCCTTCCTAGTTTCTTCAAGTTCTCTTGCATAAAAGGCTTTCCAGTCTATTTTGTCAAATGATGGAGTAGATGATGTTGATGCTTTAAAGGCCAAATCAGTTTTTATAGTAGCAACAGGACCAAATTCCTCAATTTCAAAGGCTGAAAGTTTTCCAATCAATGTATCCCTAGTTATTGATGTATTAGGCATTGTTCTCAACTCATTTATAGCACTAACCTTCATTTTATATGTCGGTGGCAATCGTCTTAAGATTTTTGAAACAATTTCATCCTCACTCAGGGTTCCTCCACAATATTTAATACCCAAAACAATTTCATTTACTCTTTCCATAAAAGCAGAAATCCTTTCATCTTCTTCCATTTTCAGATGTTCATACCTGACTCAGAAGCTTTCAAGTTTTGCAATCTTGACTGTGGAATCTCCTTCATTTAGTGTTTCCAAATGATCCCAAATAGCTTTAGCAGTAGACCTATCTGATAATCCCATAATTTGTTGATCTGATAATGCGTTCAAAAGTGCTTCTCTTTCTTTGCAATCATTCTCCTCATCTTTAGCTAAGGTAGTTGGAGTAGTCTGACCAGCTACAGCAGTAGTATAACCATTCTTTGTAACTTCCCAGATGTCTTTACCGATGCAATTCAGATGTGTCTCCATCCTGATCTTCCATATCCCATAATTGGTTCCATCAAGTTTAGGACTGTCCTTCCTAAAGTAATTAGTAGACATTGGATCTCCTCAAGTTGTTAAACTTCTGCAAAAGAGGACTAGGCTCTGATACCAATTGTTAGGTCCCAGAGACAACTTAGAGGGGGGGGTTGGGGGGGGGGGGTGAATCGGTTGTCAAATAAATTCCAAAAACCAATTAACCAACTTAATGTTTAATACCAGTAAACCAGTTAAGTATGTCGGTAGATAGTGTTAATAGTAAAATGCTATACCGGTAAGGGTTAATGCATGAAACATAAACATAAAGTCATCCACAACACATAACACCAATATTTGTATGTGGAAATCCTGTAAGGGGAAAAACCATGGTGGGAAACCGTACCCATAATCAGATGATACTACTGTAGATAGTAAGTGTACATAAATGTGGTCTACACATGCAGAAAGGCCAACAGCCTAGAGCTCACTACTCAATCACAAAATGGGAGTCACACTGACTACAGTTGGATGGTTAAATCCAATAAGAATGTACTGCATAAAATAGCATCTTCATATGCTGGATTCAGTACCGGTGTAATGTTGATATGCTTATACAAAAACCTAGCTTCACCTTCAAATGATGTCTTCGTGTATACCTCTACTTAATCTCGCATATACCTTCACTCAATTCGTTTTTGCATTCCACACTTGATCTTACAAATAAGATCTTACATTTATACCATAACCTAAGACCAATTTTAGTAGGTCGGCTCTACAAGATATTACAATAAACATTTTACATACAATATAATATCCGATGCAATAACCAATTAAACATGTCGGCTTAATACATTTACATCAAAAATAAATCATCTCCATAGTGTGCCATGCTGATCTGGAAAAGATAAACCTACCGGTGTAACCCTAGATAACCCTTGACCTATTTGCCAGTAAAAGCAAATATGCAAATATGAATATACCAATGATCAATTCTTCAAAACAAAGTGTCCACATGATGTCTTCAACATTATCAAGTGTCTTCCATATCATTCTAGGTACTGGTGAACATTATATCCTGTCGGTGAACCATATACCAGTAACTGTGCAATAGTTACTTGCTTGCCAGTGAATGTTGTTGGATCTCCAAAGTGCTTGTTTTTAGTAGGTGTTGACATCAATGACAAAACCATACCAAAATACAAACACTAACATCTCCATGTCAGATAAGCATCTCCAATATCTAGAACATCTTCTAGAACCTCTTCCCAGGGATTAAGTAGTATTATCATGAATTTTGCCTACCCTTAAGACATCTTCCTCAGTTACCGGATGAGCTTCTTGCTGGTGTAGGAGAAACCTCCTCTATCAGTTGAGTAATCAGAGCATTTCCATCTATTGATTGATCATCTGACTTCCTGACCCATTTCTTGATATGATCTTTCCTAGATTTCATTGACCTTCTCTTTTCCTTTATCATTTGACCCATCATTGTTAACCAGTGGATTCCTGCTTCTATAGAACTTAGCTATCTGTCCAACCTCATTGCATGCATAGCATGTAATATTGTTCTTTTGAATTGCTTTGCTAAAACCGGTATAATTGCTTGACCTACATTGATTAGCCATATGTCCAAATTTTCCACATGCATAATAGTTAACATTCATTCTGCAATCTTCTGTCTTATGACCATACTTATTGCATTAGAACATTGACGGGGAGTAGAATTATAGTTCTGATTTGCTCTATTTCTACATTGCCTAGCCATGTGACCAAATTTATTACAAACAAAGCATCTACCAATAAATTTGTAAGCATTAAACTGCCTTACCGATGCCTTCTAGTTTTGATCTTCATTAGCAGTATCGGAGCTCTGTCCTTGTTCAAATCTAAGTCCACTGCAATCTCCATTCTGTCTTTGACTTTTTAATAACTTGTCAAGTTGTGTTGAACTAGCCTTTAATTTGTCCTCATACTCACTTGTAGCAGTCAGATCATCTCTCAGAATTATCATTCATCTCTCAAGTTCTTGTTCATTACTCTATGATTGCACTAAATCAGATCTCAACATGTCATTTTCATGAACCAACCGGGAGCATTTTTCAAATTTGTCTTTCAGAGATATAGCAAGATTTTCTTCCTTCTTCTTCTGGTCTTCAATATCCTTTGACATCCTCATAGTTAGGTCTTGCATTTCATTCCTCATGACCATCTTCGCTTGACTCAGCTTCTGACATTTCTCATTAAGGGCATCTTTCTCTTCATTATCCTAATTTTACAAGCTTGAACAGATGACAACCTCTCCTGTAGGATAAGAATGAATTCCTAAGCAGAATTCAATTCGTCTTGTAACTTCAAGTTCTTCATCCTTTCCGCATCATAATCTTCAAGTGTTACCTCAAGTTGCTTCTCTAAACTCATATCCATGGATTCCAGATTCAAGATCTTCCTCAAGCTATTAAACTTCCTCTGAGGCACAAGGCTCTGATACCAATTATTGGAATCCAAGAACACTGAGAGGGGGGTGAATCAGTGTTCTACCGGAATGATCAATTTTAACCTTATCAAAACATGTAATTACCAACCGGTATATCGGTACATATAAGATTGAAAGAAGTAAAGCAACTAGTAAGCCAATCACACAAATGAATACCATAACACAGAGAATTATATGTGGAAAACCTCAAAGACAAAAAAACCATGATGGGATTTGTGACCCACAATATCAATCCACTAGACATATGAAAAGATATTACAAAATATGGGGGCCTTCACTTGTAGGAATGCTTACAACCTATAGCACACTACTCAATCACAAAAGGAGCCTCACTGAATACATACAAATCTAGACTACAATCTAGAGAAATGAATGAATTGCAAAGATAACATCTTCTATGCCTAAATATAGTTCCAGTTAAGCTCTGTCTATTCCGGTCTGAAATCCTAAACCCTTACCGGAATAACCTCTTACATAAATTTCCTCACATACATGACCTCTTTAATAAATCTTGCATCTCCATTACATTCCATAACCTTACATATTACAAAATGATCTAATCACCTGACTTATATACCCTTACAATCCATCATGCCTTATGTCGTCTTGCATAGATAATTACAAAATGAACATACATGTCAACTCAATTACATATATACACAAATATCAAAATCAATTGCTGATGTTGGATCTCCCAAAATGATGTCGACCTCCAATACCAATAACCTGATAAAGTCATGTCGGCCTGCAATGTCGATACGCAAATAATTCCTCCTACCGGTGAAGATACCTACCAATGCTAGTGAAGTGTCTGCCGGTAAACAGCCAAACCAAAATATGAAGCTGGAACATGTTGCCATCAATGACAACATATTGAAACCAATCAAATGAGTGTCAATTGCCAACAGTTGAAACATGGTGGGCCAATTATAATAGACCTACATGATATTTGTAGATGTTCTCTTGGTTGAATGATTTTGATTTGGGGTTCCTTCATGAAAATCATATATTATTGAAATTATGGAAAATAGGATCCTAACCTAGAGACATAAACTAAGATCCCAAATCAATATCATTCATTGGAAGAAATAATCACCAAGATCTAACTTCAATCCTAAATGATCTAGTTGGATGTTGTGTATGATTATTTCCTCTTTTCTATTTTAATTGATTTGATTGAAATATGCAACGACTAGATAAAATGATGCAAAGTTAGTTTTATTCAACATAAAATAAAAAGTTACATAAATAGAGAAAATATAAAATCTGGGAATGAGATATAGAGAGGAATCAGGCATCGAAATATTAGCCTGAAAATGCTAATAAATTATGATAGGTGCCTTAGTCCTATAGGTGACCAAGGTATCAACCAAGGCTTCAAATCTTAGATCAGGAGGTTTTATAGATCACTCTCTCTTAAATTATAACAAAAAGAATTGGATTATGTAAGTAAGAAGATTAGTAATAAGGTTTTTTCTTGTTCAAAATTTTGAACTATGTGTCTCAGTATGCTCTACATAATTTTGTCACTTTCTAGTGTTAGGTCTATAATCTACACATAGAAAAGAGGGAAAATATTGTGTTGTATAGGTACTTGCCTAATTCAAACCCCATGCTGGTGTTTTCACCTTAACAACAACTATGATGATGCAAAATATAGCTTACCCTTGGTAGAGCAGAGGTTAAATTAGAAATGAAATGTTGAATTGAATTAAAATGACATAACCTTAGGGTTGATAATGGTGGTGATGCCATGCCCTTTGGATAAGTCCTCCAAGTTTTGATGTAATAATATGAATAAATCATAACAATATCCATCATGAAAACATACTTGAAGATAAATTTATGTAGCTTGATGCTCTTTGTTCTCATATTTTCTCTTGAATTTGAATGAATTTGCTAGATTGATCAAATTAATTAGAGATGATGCATTTATATAGTTTTCTCAAGGTATATTCACATTTAGGCTGATTTCCAATGTTTATATACAAAAACCAAGACCAAATTTGAAAAGGGGAAGGCTGACACTAACAATGGCTCAATTTTTTGGGAATTTGGTAGGATTATGGAGATAGGTGATGTAGTCCTTATAGGTGTCCAATTTAAGCACCATAGTCCTTATTGGTGTCCAATCCCACAAATATAGAACCTGTGAAAGGGGAGTCATGGGTGTCAGGGTTTTGTGATGATAAATCCAGTCTTTATTTGAATATTTAATAATAGTACGATAGGATAAGGCCCAAATAGGCTCAAGATGACTTAGGAGAAGACACACTAAAGAAAGGACCCAAAAAGAGTGTGAAATTGTAAAGGGGTTATAATTTACAACACTACATTTATCTTTTTTGTTAGTTAAAGCCTAACACATGTATGTAATGCTCCATCAAACTTGTACTTGAATATGACACTTCCAATGAGTCTTAGGACAACTTTTCATTATTTTTTGATAGCATAAATGTTGGCATTATTGCATGAATTGATTATGTGTTGCATTGATGTTTTGTCATTGATGTCAACACTAGTTGTTATGGTTGGTAATCAGTAGATAGGTTTTTGGTTACCAGTAGAAGATCTAATGTTACTGGCAGAAGAGACTATTTGTTGGACACTTCTGGAATGTTTGCATCTATGGAATATGTTTGGTTTAAATGTGGTACATGCTTATGGAGCATGTTTTGGTCAATTGGTATTGACTTGGTAATCGGATGCTATCATACACTCTGGTTAACCCTTACCGGCATTGGTTTAAGGATTTACCAGCAGAGCTTTCACTGAGGAATCTTGACATGATGCATAATTGGTGTTGGTGCAGCTTCTAGATGGATTTCAGGATGTTGAAGATGTTCTTTGATTGTGATTCAACTTCTTCAAGACATTGCTTTGGCGTGGTGGACCTAGAATAGGACTGGTACCTTTCTAGGTTATGGACCGGTATCATGATAACGTGTACTCTGCACATTACTGGGATGTTACGGGATGATCTATGGATTTATTATTGTTGTTTTGGTCTTAAGCCAACATGGCATATCATTGTAATATGGATTTATGTAATGATCTTATTGTAATATCTTTTAGGTGGCTGACCTAATTGGTTTAGGCCTTAGGGTTTGTATAAAATGATGTAAGATCTCATTGTAGATCGTGGCATGGGAATGGAATAAGTGTCCGTGGTCTTGAAATGCAATATCATATGCAAAGGAGATTTGGTCAATAATAGGTGATCGAATAGGGATTAAGGAAGAGGTCAAAGGCCTTCAATATTGAGCTTAATCAAGACTGTAATCAGGCATGGTAAATGCTATTTCTGGCAGTTCACTCTATTGGATTGTATTCCATTTATCTTGAGATGGTTGTTGCCTCTCTATAGTTAGTGAGACTCTTTTGTAATGAGTAGTACGCTCTAGGCAGTATGCCTTCCTGCATGTGCAAGCCCCTCATTGTATCACATACTTTCTGTAGAAGTATCATCTGACTGTAGGTAGGCTTCCCACCGTGGTTTTTACCTTTCCAATTTTTCCATGTACAAATCATGGTGTTATGTGGTATGGTTGCTTTGCATTGATTGTCTGTTTAATTATTAAGTTGTATTGTTTACCGGTATCTGTTCCTACCGGCATTTGTATGTGCTTCACCAGTACTTGATCTATTTAAAGGTTATTAAGTGGATTAAAGGTTATAATTTGTTAACAACTAATTCACCCCCCCTCCCTCTCTCAGTTTTTCACCAGTTATCCTAACAATTGGTATCATAGCTTTGGTCCTCTTTTGCAAAAGCTTAACCGCTTGAGGTAGATCCTATGGCAGATAACACTTCTAATCCACCAGCAACTATTTTCAAAAGATAAATCTCTAAGCTTGATGGAACAAATTATGCGATATGGAAAATTTGAATGGAGACTCATCATAGATGTCTTTCCAAGGATATTTGGGAGTTCACTTAGAAAGGATATACACCTTACGATCTGGCATCTAGCAATCCTACTCCTGTAGACTTGGATAAGAATATTGAAAATGATTGTAGAGCTAGAAAATCCCTCTTGTGTGCACTTACTGATCAGCAGATCATGGGATTAACTGATAAATCATCGACTAAGGTTATGTGGGATAAATTGAAAACTCTGAATGAAGGTGATCCTACTGTCAAAATTGCTAAACTTGATGGTTACTGGGTAAGATATGAAAACTTGAAGATGGAAGATAATGAAAGAATTGTTGTGTTTATGGAAAGAGTAAATGAGATTGTTATGGGAATTGAATGTTGTGGAGGATTTTTGAGTGAAGATAAAATAGTTTCCAAAGTCTTGAGAGCCCTTCCACCAACTTACAAGATGAAGGCAACTACAATTAATGAGTTGAGAACAATGGCAAATTCTTCGGTTAATAGAGACATTCTGATTGAGAAATTATCTGCTTTTGAGCTTGAAGAATTTGGATCTTCTGGAGTTGTAAAGTTTGAACCTTCATTTCATGCATCATCATCATCATCATCTACCAAAAAAAGTCATTGGAAAGTCTTATATGCAAAATAATTGGAAGACATGAGGAAATAAGATAAAGAATTTGAGCAACTTGAAGCCTTATTTGCTAGAAGAGTACCTAAAGGTCCGATGGGAAGTAAGTATGAAGGAAAAGCACCTTTTAAATGTTTTTCATGTAATAAGATTGGCCAATTTGCATCTAGATGTCCTAAAAGGAATGCAAGGTTTGAGGAAAGAGTTAAGAAATTATTTAAGCCTAACCAAAACAAATAGAGATTCAAGAAAAGTAAACAATGCTACATAGAGGATGAGGAAGGAGTAATTGATGACTCTGGAGATGAACCAATAGAAGACTCTGCTAGTGGATCCGACAATGGAAAGGAATGGGTGTTCTATTCTTTAAAGGAAGATGAACCGGAACCGGATATAAAAAAATGAAGAAAAGGCCCTAGCAGCAAAAGTTGAAGATAAGGATGAATGGGTAATTGATAGTGGATGCTCACATCATATGACTGGAGATAAAGGGAAATTTTTGTCCCTGCAAGAATACAATGGTGGTCAAGTCATATTTGGAGATGATAAAGCATGTATGATCAGAGGTAGAGGTATTGTTTCTTTGGATGGTAAGAAAAACATTGATAATGTCTATTATGTAGAAGGTTTAAAGCATAATCTTTTGAGTGTTGGTCAATTGGTAGACAAGGGTTTCCAACTTCAGTTTAAAGATAGAAAATGCAAAATCATTAACAAGACTAGTTTGGAGATTGCAACCGGTATTCAAACTGGAGGTAATATCTTTCACTTGAACACTGGTAGTAAGACATGTTTGATTGCTTATATTGATGAGAGTTGGTTATGGTATAAGAGGTTGTGTCATGTTAATTTTGATTGTATTATTAAGATCAGTTGAACTAAGGCAGTTAGAGACATACCTAAGATTATGAAGCCTCATAATCCAGTATGTAAGGAATGTCAATTGGGAAAGAAAGTTAGAATTTATTTTAAGAGCATAAATGATAAATCTAATGATTTACTTGATTTGATTCATACTGACTGATGTGGTCCAGCAAGGACTAGAAGCTTTCAAGCAGATAGGTATTTCATGCTGATTATTGATGACTATTCTAGGATAATGTGGGTGACTTTTCTAAGGGAGAAGTTTGAAGCTTTTAAGAAATTCGAGATCTTTAAAGCAAAGATTGAAACAGAAAATGGATTGAAAATCAAATGTCTAAGATCAGATCATGGCGGTGAGTTCACTTCTCATGAATTTAACAGTTATTGAGACAAATGGAATTAGGACACTGTTATCTACACCTCGGACTCCTCAGCAAAATGGAGTAGTGGAAAGAAAGAACATAACCATTTTGGATGCAGCAAGATCTATGATGATGGAAGCCAAATTGCCTCATATCTACTAGAGAGAAGTGGTGAGTACAGTGGTCTACACATTCAACAGAGTTCACATCAAAGGTGAAACCGGTAAGACTCCTTATGAATTATGGTTTGGACATACACCTACTGTTAAGTATTTTAGAAATTTTGAAATTAAATACTATACCAAAAGAGATGATTCAATTGGAAAGTTTGATCCTAGATGTGATGAAGGGATATTTCTTGGTTATTCAATTCAAAGAAAAGCATATAGATGTTATAACAAAAGATTGCAGAGAATTGTGGAGAGTGATAATGTGAAAGTGGATGAGCAGTACAGAAATTATTCTATATCATATGAGAGGGAACCGACATTGGAAATGATCATAACTGAACTGACAATACCTCAATCAGTACATGAAACTAAGACAATTAAACTAACACAATCAGAAAATTCAACTGACTGATGATCAGAGTAGTGAACCTGAAGTTCAAAAGACACCAAGGTATGTAAGATTAAATCATTCTGAAGATCAAATCATTGGAGATAGGAACAAGGGAGTTATGACAAGAAGAAAAATGTCAAATGAAGAGGTATGCCTTATTTCTCAAGTTGAACTGGCAACTATTATTGAAGCTTGTAAGGATAAACATTGGTTAAAGGCTATGAAAGATGAATTAGATAAGATAGAGAAAAATTAGACTTGGTCTTTAGTTCCCCGGCCTAAAAATAAGAATGTTATTGGAACTAAATGGGTTTGTAGGAATAAACTGAATGAGGATGGTCAAGTTGTAAGAAACAAGGCTAGATTGGTTTGTAAAGGATATTCTTAAATGGAAGGAATTGATTATGGTGAGACATTTGCACCTATAGCTAGAATTGAAGTTGTTAGACTATTTCTTGCCTATGCAGCTTATAAGAACTATAAGGTTATCAAATGGATGTTAAATGTGCATTTTTGAATTGTGAACTTGAAGAAGAAGTTTACATTGAGCAACCTGATCGATTTTCACTGACAGATGATAAAGATATGGTTTGCAGATTGAAGAAAGATTAATATGGATTAAAATGGGCTCCTAGAGCTTGGTATGCAAGGTTGGATAAATATCTTTTGAAGCTTGGTTTACTAAAGGCGGTGCTAATAGTAATTTATATTAAAAGATCACTGATAATGATATTTTGATTATTTAACTATTTGTTGATGATATCATTTTTGGAGGAGAAGATAAATTGTGCATGGAATTTGCTAACAATATGAAGAATGAATTTGAAATGTCCATGATTGGTGACATGAGACTTTTCTTAGGTTTGCAGATTACTCAAACTGATGGGCATTTTTATCTGTCAAACTAAGTTTATGAGGGAATTGTTGAAGAAGTTTGGTATGGATAATTCCTAACTGGTAAGTACTCCTATGATGACAAGTTAGAAATTATCTATCAAGGATACTTCTGTTGGCATTACAATAGAAAGGAGATTGTTGGCATTTCAATAAGGATATTGAGAAGGTTATTGGAGATTATTGATATAAGTAAAGAAGGATGATTATGGTCTTAATAATATTATTTTGCCATTGATGTCAAGAAATTGATTTTATGATTCAATATGATGTTTCCATATCTTTAGAAGTATGTTTTGATGAGTATTAAGAGGTCTGTAAGTATGTGATAATGAAGGGGAATAATAAGTTATTCAATGGGCAACTATTACTGAGTTAGACAATGATGAGATCATGTTGTTTTTATTGTTTTGATATTCTACATATGTTGTTGTTTATAAGTTTAATACTGTACTATGTCACCGAGCAAAGAATCTAGTCGGTAAACCCTAAGGTTATCGACATCGGTTAAAGAAGACGAAATGTCTACCGAGTGAAGTTTAGTACTAACTGAGTAACAATCGAGTAATAACATAATGCATTGGATGAATAAAAGAATTATTTAATGAATGATGCTGATGAGCTGGAGTTAATCAGATGATTGGTATGTCATGCAAGAAGTTTGTTGAGGATCTACAAAAATGGAAAATCAAGAGGAAGATCTACAACATAGATTGAACCGCAATAACCTAGCACAAGTTCCAAGGAAGGAATGCAAGTTCCAAGGCAAGGTAAAACATTTTTCAGATCGAAGGATACATTGAACCTAGTCAAGTTTGATGATCTAATGGCTAAGATTGATCATGGGAAATGTGATCAAGGAGATTAAGCGGTTAGAAATTGTTGATGAACAATGCATGTGGGCAAATGTATGCACAATGATGCTACAATAATGTTTATTGAGCACAGAATCTTGAAGATCTTCTTGAAGAATAGATTGAGAAGCCCAACAAGCCCAACAAGGGACAAGATAAGTCTTATGACAAGATTGTTTTGAGCACATAGAATCTCCTTTAGCATTTTAGATGTGAATTTGCAGATATATTTTATTACTATTATTTATTCTGTAAGTGATAGGAAATCTCTTAACTGAGTGGACCTAACAGTCTTATTTGTAGACCCTCTAGCAAGGTAACATTCTAAATGAGTGTTTGAAATCCTTTAACAAGGTCACTTCTAACAAAGTGCAAGACTCTAACAAGTCTGAGGGAAATCTCTTAACTGGGTCACATCTAGCAATGTGTTTGTAATCTTTAACAGGATTAGCTTTTAACCAAGCATACTCTAGAAGGGTATATTTCTTAGTGGATTCAAAATCCCACAGTGGTTTTTCCCTATTTGGGTTTCCACATTAAATCTGGTGTTAAATGTGGTATGATGTTTTAAGTGTATCTGTTTATGAGTATTTAATGATTTACAGTCATAGTTGCATATCAGTAAAAGCTACCGAGGTTGAATATGTTGAATACATTGTATTATGAAGTTTTTATGATTCACCCCCCCCCCCCTCTCTCATCTTAACTAACAACTTCTACATCGGTAAATCTGACATAGTATAAATCTATGATTGGTGGTCTGTTATATCTAACTCAGACTAGACCGAATATTATGCATGCAGTAAGTATTGTTTCAAGATATCAAAGTAATCCTAAAGAAAATCATGAATGTGTAGTAAAGAGGATATTTTGGTATTTGCAAGGAACAACAGAATATGGTTTATGGTATTCTAAAAATGATGATTTCACAGTATGTGTATATACTGACTCAAATTGGGCAGGAGATTCTGATGACAGGAAGAGCACTTCTGGTGGAGCTTTCTTTCTTGGAAAGAAACTGGTTTCACATATCAGCAAAAAATAGTCATCCATTTCTTTATATACTGCAGAAGCTGAGTATGTTGCAGCAACAACTAATTGCACTCAAGTCTTGTAGATGAAGCAAATGTTGAAGGATACCAGGGTAAATTGCAGTGAACCGGTAGTTATCTATTGTGATAACTTTGCAACTATTGACATGTCTAAGAATCTGGTATTTCACTCTAAGATTAAGCATATATCAATAAAGTATAACTTTCTGAAGGACAAGGTAGAAGAAAAGGAAGTCAAATTGGTTTATGTGAACACTAAAGAGTAGATTGTAGATATATTCACTAAACCGTTGTCTAAGGAATCATTTGAGTATTTGAGAGACAGGTTAGGGGTTTTTGCCCCTCCGACAGAGACTTGATTGATGCATTTTTTCATCAGTTCGACATGCATTATCGGATATATTCATTCCGACTATGATGAGTGGTGCTACTACTCAAGGGGAGTAGTCAGCTTTGAGATTTAGAGGTTTATATTCTTGCTTTGATATTTTTGTTAGATTTATGGCATTGATGTCAAAGAGGGAGAGATATTGATGTGAAAAATAAGAAAAGGAGTTGTATACATTAGGGGGAGAGTTATTGACATTTAGGATATTTTTGGTTATCTTCCACAGGGGGAGACTTGTTTGGCATTTTCTTGGTACTTAGATGTTTTTCACATCTAGTGTTGCCATCAATGCCAAAGGGGGATATTGTTGGCATTATTGGATGAATTGATTATGTCTTGCATTGATGTTTTGTCATTGATGTCAACACTAGCTATTATGGTTGGTTACCGACAGACAAGTTTTTGGTTATTGGTAGAAGATCTAGTGTTACCGGCAGAAGAGACTATTTGTTGGAAACTTACGGCATATTTGGATCTATGGAATATGTTTGGTTACATGTGGTACATTCTCTGGAGCATGTTTTGGTCAGTTGGTATTGACTTGGTAATCGGATGTTGTCATACACTCTGGTAAACCCTTATCGGCATTGGTTTAAGGCTTTACCGACGCATCTTTCACTAAGGAATCTTGACAGGATGCATAATTGGTGTTGGTGCAGCTTCTAGATGGATTTCAGGATGTTGAAGATGTTCTTTGATTGTTCTTCAACTACTTGAAGACATTTCTTTAGCATGGTGGACCTAGAATAGGTCTGGTACCTATCTAGGTTATGGACCAGTATCATGATAACATGTATTCTACACATTACTGGGATGTTTCGAGATGATCTATGGATTTATTATTGTTGTTTTGGTCTTAAGCCGACATGGCATATCATTGTAATATGGATTTATGTAATGATCTTATTGTAATATCTTTTAGGTGGCCGACCTAATTGGTTTAGGCCTTTGGGTTTGTATAAAATGATGTAAGATCTCATTGTAGATAGTGGCATGTGTGGCATGGGAATGTAATAAGTGTTTGTGGTCTTGAAATGCAATATCATATGTGAAGGAGATTCGTTAGATCATAGGTGATCGAATTGGGATTAAGGAAGAGGTCAAAGGCCTCCGATATTGAGCTTAATCAGGACTGTAATTAGGCATGGTAGATGCCATTTTTGGTAGTTCACTCTATCGGATTGTAGTCCATTTATCTTGAGATGATTTTTGAATCTCTGTAGTTAGTGAAACTCTTTTGTAATGAGTAGTACACTCTAGGTAGTGTGCCTTCCTGAATGTGCAGGCCCCTCATTGTATCACAAACTTTCTACAGAAGTATCATCTAACTGTGGGTAGGCTTCCCACTGTGGTTTTTCCCTTTCCGGGTTTTCCACGTACAAATCATGGTGTTATGTGGTATGGTTTCTTTGCATTGATTATCTGTTTAATTATTAAGTTGTATTGTTTACCGGTATCTGTTCCTACCGGCATTTGTATGTGCTTCACCGATACTTGATCTGTTTAAAGGTTATTAAGTGGATTAAAATTTATAATATGTTAACAACTGATTCACCTCCCTCCCCCCTCTCAGTTGTTCACTATTTATCCTAACAATAAAATCATACACAAACCTTTATAACAATTCATTAGAAATTATATGATTGCACATTATTGATGTTTGGTAGTGATGCCCTCCTAAATGGCACAATGTTAGTTTAAGATCAATCAACACAAAACACACAAGAAGTTAGCGTTAGTCAATCAAAAAAACCAAACACATGAAGGCATTCCAAAGGAGACACTAAAAACATGCTAATGAATCTAACTAAAGAAGTAAGACAATGAGATATCTCCAACTATCTCTCAACATGATATTAGTTCTTTCTCCCTTGTTCCTCTCCACTCCAAGTTCCAAAATAGTGTAGCTCTCAGCAGCTTTTTGCACTATGGATGCTTATGGAGGATTGAGATTGTAGTATAGCTCCAAACATGAAATGAAAAAGTTATTTTATGCTAAAATGATATATTTTAACCAAAAAGACAAGATTCAGTTATGCTATGCTAAATGCTCTCTAAAATGGCTATAGTCTAAATGCTTACAAGTTTTCAGGATCTGGATTATGAAGGAATGGGCTCTATTTATAGGAAAAATGGAGCAATGGATGGCCAGGATTGAAGGGTTTAATCAAGGGTCAAGCTTGAAAGTTGAGGATCCATGTGCACAATTTGTACCAATGAAATGGTGACAAGTGTCAACATAGGATTAGGTTGAGAGAAGAGGTTGGAGGCATTAAAGGCCTGAGAAGACCTCATGGTTATCTAAAGGCTAAGGGTCAAGTCTAAGTTAGGTTTACCCACTAGATTAGGAGTTAATCCAAGGATAAACCTTTGTGCAAATGATTAAGGGATAATCATGGTCAAAGCATTGAAGGCTTGATGAGACCCTTGGGTTGGGTAGAGGTTGAGTCAAAACAAATGTTTTAACCATGTGGGAGGGTTGAGTTAACCATTAATGGTTATTGGAGACTTTGGGGATTAAGTGGTTGAAAGTTGGAAGCCTTCAATGGTTATCAAAGACTTTGAGGAATTAAGTGGTTGAAGGTTGAAAGCCTTTAATGGTTATCCAAGACTTTGAGGATTTTGAGAAGTGACTTCCCTTTGCTTAGGAATGTGACAATATTTAGGAGATGGATTAGGCTAATTAGGAAGGGGTTAGAAGAATCTAGAAGGGGATTAGATTTTGCAAGTGGATTTGGTGGGTGAGGGAAAATAGGATTTTATTAAAATAAAAATTCATTTATTTCAATAAATGTGTGCAAGTTGCATTTGTAGGAAAATGCAAGTGGGGTGGGGATAATGATTTAAATAAATGTTTTATTTAATTTATTTAAAAGAGGAAAAGGAAATTTAATTAAATAAATAGATTTTATTTATTTAATTGATTTGTATTTGATTTAATGAATTAATTAAAATAAATTGAATAATTTATTTAATTAATAGAAGAATGTTTGGGGATGAATTAATTAAATATTAATTTAATTAACTGATGGCTAGTGGATTTTTAATCAAATAAATATGAAATATTCATTTAATTAAAATGGACAGATTTATGTGACTACATTTGCCCCTCTTTGAGACGGTGTAGTTTATCGCATCGTTTCAAAGAAAGAAAAACTGGTGTGAAGAAATGCCCCATAAAATGTAAATTTAATGGGTGGTATGCCCCCTCGAGAGATAGGCCGAAAAATTTCAAAAAATCGGGTGATCTCTCGAAAAAGAATGAAAATTGGCAGGGTGGTAGAAGAGAAGAAGTTAGGTATACTGGTGAAAAATAGAAGAAAACGGGGGAAACATGGAGAAATGGGGGGCTCGAGAAGTTCACGGGGACCACGGCGATGAGCGGGGCGAAGTTACGGTGACAGCGAGGGGGTATAAATGGGGTGAAAGGGGTGAAAATAGGATCATTTGTGACCGCGACCAGTTGAAAACTTGAGCTCTGACAGTGACATTTGGAGGAGCAAGGAGGAGCTACGATGCCGTTTCCGATCACCGAGCACCGATTTGAGCGAGTGCGATGATTCCAGCGCCCAGCCGACTATGGACCAGCGGTACGCAAATTCGAAAACTTTCTTTTCATGCATTTTTAATATGTTTTTAGCTGAGTCCAAGTCAAGTCGGAGCAAGAGCGCTGGAACTATGTTTTTAGCGCTTTTGCTCCATGAAGTAGCGCTATTGTGCCGCAATAGCGCTTTTGTAATCTAGTTTGAGCGCTTTTGCTATTAATTAGCGCTTTTGTAGGCAAGTTTTAGCGCTTTTGACAAATTAGCGCTATCGCAGGGTTAATTGAGCGCTATTGATGGGTAATAGCGCTATTGTATAGCATTTTTAGCGCTTTTGGTGTTGTAGCGCTATTGTAGAAAGGTTTGAGCGCTATTGATGTTATTGTAGCGCTATTGTGTATAACTAGCGCTATTGTAGATAAAATAGCATTTTTGCCGTAGGATAACGAGATGCCCCAATTTCGGACAAAATAAATCTCCGGATGACTAACGATTGATGGATGGCGTAGTGCAGTGGGAGTTGTTTTGAACCATAGCAGCCCGATGAGACTTAGGTCATTTGTGAGGATAAATGCCTGTTGAAGTCTAGGCAGCCATGATTGCTTACCTGTTGAGACCCGAAGATACTTGATCAAAGTATCTGATGATAGTCTAGGTTTAAACTTAAGAAAGTTTGATAACAAAACAACTGATGGTGGTTTGATGAATGTCGATGTGCAGGAGGACATGCGCGTGTTGCAGTTACGCGAGCGCCACCCCGCGACACAGGGATTGCGGGATCGATTGACGCAGATAGAGATTGATTGTATTGCGGCTACTGGCCTCTACGAGGTGATGCATATGCCCGTGATTCGGATGAATCACGGCCTGATCACAGCATTGGCAGAGTGATGGCACAGTGAGACGTGCACGTTCCATTTGGCCCAGGGCGAGATGACGGTGACTTTAGAGGACGTGTGGCGTATCCTTCGGATTCCGATTCGGGGGCAGCTGGTGACATATGATCGATCTTGGGGGACGGTGTCTTGCCAGAGGATATTTGATGAGGACGTATATATTGATGATGGCTCGATCGCATGGGAGGATATAGCGGCACTATATGAGCCCCTTCCAGCAGTATTGTCAGGGATCGTGGGAGGACTTCTGTGTCCAGACAGGCGGTCACATGGATTGGCGGTCGGGTGGGGACAGGTTATAGAGATGATGGTGACTGAGGGGACCCGATATGCCTGGGGGCCGTGCGTGTTAGCGCACATGTATCAGGAGTTACATGAGGTAGTGTACAGAGGGCGGGGGTCTCTAGCAGTGGGCATGACGCTGTTGCATGTGTGGGCATGGGAGCACTTACCAATGACTCGACCAGTGAGTCTGAGATTCTGAGTCGTGGACCAGCCCTATATGTTTATGTATAGTGGTATGATGAGCCAGCCCCACTTGGGGAAGCTAGAGTGGTGGCAACGGGCATTAGATGATTTGGATGCAGTGATCTGGCGGCCATACTTGGAGTGTGAGCCATGGGAGGATGATGCGGAGGCACTACCGTATTGCTTCATGACCCGATTCCTCATTGGGAGGACCTCGTATCATGTAGAGAGACAGGTGCCGGGACGGGTGATGAGGCAGTTTGGACGGCAGCAGGGACTGCCGAGTGGATCAGGGGAGTATGCACAAGTGATCCGAGAGCGGTATGCATGGGGTCCAGTGCTACCGTATGATCAGGCACTGGCAGAGTTCCGGACACTGCAGGCGAGGCCATGGGACTTACGACCGAGGGTCGTGGATGCAGGTGCGACAGCAGAGTATACACAGTATCGGGCGGTGCACCCGATCCGACGGATGTCAGACCCAGCTGAGCCGATCCTAGCGTTTGAGGATGAGAGGGGACGGGGACGAGGACGGAGAGCAGAAGGTCGAGGAGGAGAAGGAGGAGGAGGAGGAGGTGGAGATGGAGGTGGCGGAGGAGATGGAGGTGGTGTAGGAGGTGGGGGAGGAGATGGAGGAGGAGGTGGAGGAGGTTTGGGGATGCCGAGGCAGCGGAGAGGGAGAGGTGGACTACCTCTTCAGATATCACAGGGACCTTTGATGCAGGGAGGAGTGCAGCTGAGTGGGAGGGGGATGGAGAGAGAGATCCCGATGGCTACAGGTGCAGGGGAGGGTGGTGCAGGGGAGGGACCTAGTGGAGGGGGTGATACAGGTGCGGCAGCCATGGACATGGGGGAGGGAGCTACTGGGGATCTACGGGAGCACATGATAGGTTATTTGCAGACCTGGGTAGAGAGATTAGAGGCAGAGGTAGCAGCTAGAGATGTGCAGCTATTTGCACGTGAGTCAGAGCTGACAGTGGTGCTGTGGGAGAGAGATACTGCGGTGGAGAGATTGGCAGAGCTGCAGGAGAGAGTGCGGACTGGTGCACAGGGGCCTTCAGGGGAGATTATGAGGGAGATGCGGCGAGCACAGGCGGAGATAGAGTACTGGCGGGGGTTATATGAGCAGGTGGTACCGATTAGCCAGCGAGCTCTCAGCTATTCACAGATGTGGCAGGCCAGATCCGAGCGATCACAGAGGATGCAGAGCAGTGGGGGTGTGATGGGTCCTCTACGGCAGGAGAGATCAGGGGATGCAGGAGGGAGTGGGGGTTCGATGAGGCCTCCACAGAGAGATGGATCAGGTGGCGCAGGTACCAGTGGTGGAGTAGGTAGGGGTGGTGGTGGTACAGCATCTGGCCAGAGTGGCATTTGAGAGAGCATTTTTGCATTCATGTATTGTATCATTGTCTATTTTTTGGACTGTATCTTGGATGGCTCTTTGGTAGCCGATTTTGTAGACTTCATTGTACTCTGATATATGAGATGATATATATGAGGAGATCCCATATTGTGATGATTATGCATGTGATTATGGATGAATGTTTATGCATGGTGATGATTTATTGCTTAGATGTATATGTGTACATGTATGCATTTGATGAGATGTTTCGTTTATGCATGTTTTTATGATGGTTTAGGATGTTGTATACTGACATATGAATGCAGGGTTAGATGTATTTGTTGTATGTGATTTGAGATGTAATGCTTTATGTATGGAATGCTATGATGATATAAGCGTATGCTGGATTTTATGAACAGGATTTTGATGGTGTTTCCTTTTGCGATGCAATGATAAGATGATTTATGTGATGATGTCAATGCAATGGTTTTGAATGAATGATATATATGTATAAATATGCATCTAGATGTGTTTTTAGATAAATGTAATATGGATAAACAAAATGTTTAAGTGTAAATGTTTATATGATAAACAAAATGTTAAATGAATGCATATGGATAAACAAAATGTAGAGTACAAATGTTTATATGATGATGCCGAAATGAATGCAGATGGATAAACAAATGTAAAGTACAAGTGTTTATTATGATAATGTGTTTTAAATGAATGCATATGTAAAAGGGATACATGAGATGGTATAAACCAATGTTTTGTAAACAAATGGTGTTTTATGATTCTAAATGCGTTTTAAATATGTTGGTAATGACAAATGATAATATGATAACTAATGGGGATAATAACTGCACCTTAATGTGATGATAATAAATGTAATGTGAAATGAATGAATGCATCTTTTTACTATAAAGAAATGAATGCAAATAATAAATGATGAAAAGTTTAATAAAATGATAATGGATAATTGATATGAAATGAATGCTTATTAAATGATGCAATACAACCAAAGACAATTTGATCCCATGAATGAATCTAATTATTTATGATTGATGAAAATGATTTTTAAATGAAAAGTAATGTCAATAATGAACTATATGCAATGTTTTTGAAAAATGACATGAACGGACATAATGCAAGATGCACCTAAATGCAAGGATGATATGATCATGAGGAATGCAAGGTTTTTAAGACTTTGCATGATGCATTGATGATGTATCAAAGTACTCGGTCGTGATTGTATCCAAGACCAGTTTTTAATAGTCATTTTTGCATGTAAAAGCCTACATATGAATGAATGAGTGGATGGGTGATATGCAACGGAATGCAAGATATAAACAGATGAGGTGAAATGACGATCCATAGTGCTCTATTTTCATCATTGAGCTTTAAAATGTTGGAAGAGAATA